>NC_042495.1:109472892-109483384 GCF_005508785.2 Acyrthosiphon pisum
TAATAACGACTTTAGTATGAGGAAAGGCAAATCCACGAATAAGACGTCTACCGTCGCTTAACTGAAAATAAATCTTACACATAATTTGAAAACCTATTTGGGGGGAACCAAATTTTCATTATGCATATTTCCAAAGACCGTCTAATCTTATGATACTTGTTCACCCCCCTATTTTCGCCTATGGTTGGAATCATTAATTTATCGTTGTACATGTTACTCGTGTACTGCAGCACATATGCTTTTAAAATATTAAAATTTAACAACCATCATAATAATTACAAATGATATTAATATTATACATATTTGACATCAATCAATCAAAACCGTATACAATTTAAAACAAATAATATTTTTGAATAATATGAGAGATAATATTTGTTCATATTATTGTATATATTATAATATCCCGAATACTCAACTCCGACCGGGATTTAATTCCTGTTTCCACTATTTAATATACGTTATGACAAATAATATTATTAATATTATAATATATTTTACAACAATACGCTAAAGTACTTTCCCCGTTTTCGAATATTTGTTGGTATGGCTATTTTAAACGACCATTATAATGTTAATTCAAAATACAATTTCAAAAATAATAATATTAACATGTAAATTATACATTATGATCGCTGGTAGTAAAAACACGACACGTCATATCATCTTACAAAGCTATTTATTTCAACCCCATTCTTTGCTTCGTGACGTTATCTATCTGTAATTTTGGGTTAATTTAAGAAAACTTGGTGTTTTGTTAACGATCCTCGTGGGGGATGTGCACTGAAAGTATAGTAGCCGCGTTATGGGTGGGGTGTAGTCGAAATTGTATAACTATATTGCATTAAAATGAAGACATCCGGCAAAACGCGCGTTTTGCGAATTGGTATTTACGAGTGGAGAGTATATAGTATAACTACAGCGGCAGTACACACAAAGAGGCAAACTTCTCGGGTCGAGTTGAACGCATCGGCCAGACCGTGGCGTATAATTTTTAAACTTCTGACAGGCTACGAAGAAAACCAGAATCTAATTATTCCGACTGGAAAAAAAGAGGGAGAGAGAGAGAGAGCTTTTATCGTTTTGTATATACCGCGCGGCAGCGTCACGCATTGTGCGGCCGCTAATATTATAATTTAACTGGGCGAAGGTGAAGATGAAGATGGCACGGCGGTGGTAGTGATGGTTTTTACTTTTTTTATTTTTTTTTTATCATTATTATTTTTTTTATGTCGCCTCCGCCGTGATAGCAGATAGCACTCCAAAAGCAATTTGTGAATTAAATACCGACCGGCAAATGAGAAAAGTGCCTATATATAACGACGGGTCATACAACGGTGGTGGGCGGGGTGGCGATAGGGGAAAAAACGACTGTCGACGGCAGGACGCCGTGCCGCCGGGGATATAATATTCCAATCAATCAGTCGAATAGAAAAAAATTGTTTACATAATATATATATATATATATATAATATGTAATATATAAAATACCCCCACGTTGAGTGTCTATATGCTATATACCTTCTAGTGTATTGTTGAGTACCTGTGCGATATGTGCGCTGTTGTATTGAGTTAAGAAGTTTGAAAGTCCTTATATATTTTATACAATGCGTAGGTGTGTGTGTGTGTGCAATAAAACCTCGACTATCCATCAGAAACGATGGTGATGGATAACTGAATTAGACGGTTAGAAGAAAAAATATTTATTTTTTTTTAAATAAATATACATAATATATAAACCATCAAGTTTTAAAATTATTATTTTATTATTAAAATGTTTGATTAATTCAAAACTTATAAATATCCTAGATATCTATAGTAGGGAAATGTGATTTTTTTCTCAACATAAACTTTATATTGGTTATTGAATTTAATATAATTTAATTTATTTGTATACAATTTTATAAGCTATACACTCATTTTAAATTACGAAGGTATACCAAAATTACTCGAACCTAATAATCAATTTCCATACAAAAATTTTAATTTACGAAAGAACTAATATCAAACTTTTTACACAAAAAGTTTAACATTTACGTTTTTTTTTTTTTAATAGAAGTGGGTTACGTTAAAAGCGGTATTTTGAATTTAAAAATATTCGATAATGCTTTTAATGTCACTTTAAAAGGTTTTGTTAGAATTTTTTCCAGGATTAGCAGCAAATCAAATGGACATTGATACGGTTTTATAACCGTTGAAAGGTATACTGCAGCTTTAGAAAGAGTTATTTTTGTTTTTTTTTTATTTTAAAATGTAGAAAAATCCAATACAATTTATTTGTATATATTTCTCAGCTCTCAAGGACGTACTTTTATAGTGTATAAGACGTCTTGTATAAAACTCTTTCCGTATACAATAATATCGAACACGAAAAACTATAACGTAGAATCGTCAGTGACACATAGGCTATTGTAAGTTTGTGACATATTGAGTTAAAAACGACGAAATAGCAAGATTCTAACAATAAAAACGTTTCATTGTAAAATGGCTCAGTTTGAAATCTGTTTTATTTCAGCCTGGCGGAAACCCTTTTTCTTTTATACGACAAAACCGTTTTTGATGCGATTCTACAGAGTCGTCGCCGCCTAAAGACCCAATGGTTTCACAAGATATCGTTTTCGATTTGTACCAAAATAATGTTGCGTATACTATATATTGCATTGTGTGGGAAATAAATATAGAGATCTCTCGGTGCCCATTTAATGACAAAAACTATCGTACTGAGGCAACATTATTTATATAAAATATATCATATATGTACACATATTTTAGAGAAATGGGCAAACTTTTGAAAAACTATCGTTAAAATGACTATTTATCGTATGGTATCATTGGTACAGAATTATGTTCAATAGATAATAATATATGAGCTCAATTAATTTAACAATATTTACATATATTTACAATACATCATAGTGTTATTGTTATTATTATATTTTATATCAATAACGGCCCATTCACTGTACAGCGTACGTTACAAATATATTATATTTTTTTTAGGTAGACACACAAAGTGTACCTATACATTAGGCAAGTTTATGTCTTAACAATATTTAAATCTTCGTGGTTCACTCTGTATATTACATTGTACGACGTACCGTATATTATAAGGATTATAATTTATAAGCATGCATCATATGATATATATTTTAATATTTGTTTTAAACTCAAACATCTGCGAATACATATATACACATATTGTACAACTCGATAAAACTGAACAAAATAAAGAATTTAAGTCGACTTTGCATAGATTATTATAAACTTATAATCAAAAGTTATATTCACGTCTGTTTATTATAATATTATTGTTATACTATACAAATACTGAAATACGATATGCTCGAACTCTCCGGAACATTTAATGCAAATACATCTCCCTAACCCCAATAATAACTTATGTTACGAGATTCTATCTTACATTTGGTATGATACAGACATAAACGAGATCTAGCCATAGAGTTAATTATTTCGGCAAGTATACATTAGACGCATACAAGCCATTACAACTTTTACAATGTAATGTAATGTGTTTTAAGATAACGTGTTTTTGACATGGGAAAACAATTACAAATTAATTAATGTCCTTAATACGGTTTATAATTACATTTTTAAAATGTTATAAAGAGTAATGACTTACAAGTTCCATTTAAAATTACATCTTAAAATATTTGTTAAAAAATTTTAAATACTTTAACGGAACGTTTCATTGGCATTTTTAAGGGGCTAATTTAGGCCATTTTCCTTTTATTTTGCCACCATTTAATATTAATTTAATTACTATAGTGTTGTGCACATATCTAATGTGTATACTCTATACATCGAAGATTACCATTAACCTATTATAACAAGAATATCAAAGCACAGATATGAACTTAATACGGTACAATACTATTTAATATACTTAATACGTTTAACATTAATTTATAAATTATTATAGAATAAATATAATAAATCGTGTTCAAATACTTTCAAGGTTTTTTACTGTAGTTCAGCGCAGATCATGAAAATCGAATGCTTTCTTATTTGGTGACTAAGAGTCATTCTCAGAACAGATGAACACTAAACATGACGTATGAGGTCGTAAACAATCACTAAAGTTAGTTATCGCGCATGCAGTCAACTTAATAATGTATATACGTGTAAAAGTTCATAGTAAGTTCTAATAATTTTAGTGAGTTAGCTATAACACTTATCGTCAAAAGAGAAAATTAATAAAGTCCGTTGTTCTATTATAGTTGTCCAAAAATAAAGCAATGAAATTAATACTAATATATTCATTATGGTTTCATTCACTCGAAACCATCTTTCGTAAACGTCATGCTATATATATATATAATATAATACATCATCACTTCCCTGGGGCATTTCACTTGCAAGTCGTGCATCTCTCGGAGGTTCATAAATAACACGTTCATCGCCACTGAAACTTAATCGCGCCACTTAACACGGACAATGACTAAAATCGTCCCACACCATCACGACTGCGCCTCATCGAAAACCCCTTTAATTATACGGACCGTTTTGTGCTCGTTCGATTGTTGAACGCGGGTGTGTGTGTGTGTGTGTGTGTGTGTTCGAAGTTTGAACGATAAATTGCACAACGTGTGAATTATTAGCCAGAGATGGTCATTGTTCCCATGCACTGCACTTGCTCGGTTTTTCGGAAAACAGGTAAACAACCGACGTCGCCAACAAAGAAACGCAGCCGAATCGATTGATGTAAATCGTATGCATTTATCGAAGAATTAAGATTGATAGAATATTTCGAGGTTTGAATACCGCGCACTCAGCTTGCACGTACTTGCGTACTTGCGCAAATTCATAACCGCAATATTTATTATACTATTCGTTAATATACGCATGTATTATGTATGTATATTATTATATTATAACAATTTGAAAAAAATCTTTTTAAAAATAAAACAACAGTCTGTTGTAATAAGTTTGTTACCAATGAATCACATCTCATACCATTCATACTGTACCAATAATACATTTTCAAAAGACAAAATTAATATTCTATATAACGCCGATTGTGAATGAGTTTAGAGTAAAAATTAAATTCGTATAATTTAGTACAGACTTCTGAAACAGAAAGATACCGATGACATATAGTTGTTAAGTATAAACTAATAGCGGATAAATTATAACAATTCAAGAGTGTTAGTAAGTCCATTGTTTTGCAACAATGGTCGTTTCGAGTCTTATTTAGGATTAATTTCATTGCATTTGGACGAGGTCACTTAAGCGGATTTGATTATGTTCAATATACTCGACGTTAGATACAATTTTCAGAGGCACTCAAAGGGCAAAATTGATTCTGATCTTATAAATATGTATAAAATATTATTATTTTGCTGTTTTCTTGCTAAATTGATATAAATATGTTCTAAATAGGTACAAAATCACAATTTCGTTTCAAATGGATATGCATCATGCTTTTACCACCACCTGCATATTATTTTAATTTAAAATATATAATATAAATATTATATCATATTGTTGATGTTAATAAAATAATTAAAAACTCAAAGCTCTGTATTTATAATCTAAAATAGTTAATAACACTCAAGAGTCAAGACAAACCGTGCGAATGTGCGATAATAATAATATTAAAAATAAATCCACCCTTTTCTTTTGTGGTTGGGTTTTTCATAGGCTACGAGTTTTTTTTTTTGTTTTTAAGTTGTTTTGTGCGCCAAATGATTAAACAGTAAACCTATATTACCCATAGATCAGGATTTCAAGTCCTACAATGCGATTGTTCATCTTTTTTTAGCGGTAAAAATGAAAAGTCTAAGATATGGTTGTATTTTCCAGATAGAACCATTTTCCTTTTTTTCCGTAGCAGATTATAACGGACCCTGTGGTTTTTATATTATATATACACATTTACCGTATATAACGCTTGCTGCTGGTCAAACAAGGACCAGTATAATCCTTATTTATGACGTTTTACCCTTCTTTTTAACCATAACATTATACCTGGCCCAAAAATAATAAACTACTACGTAAAATAGAGCTATAGGTACGCGTGTATCCGAGTATCATAATAATATAGTTCCGAAAAATCCAATTTTTTTTATTAAACAATTTCATTTTTAGTACTACTTTTATTAAACGAATTTAAAGCCAAACATCTTTAAGTAAGGTATTTATAATAAACAATAATAACATTTTGATACAACCAACAAAATTTTTTATAACATAAGAATAATCAATACTAGAAACACGAACAAAAATGAAACAGTATCAAAACTAATAAAAAAAAAAAAATAACAAAAATATTTTAAAACGAACTACCTACGTACCTACAAAAAATTCGACTAATACATTTATCATTTATTTAGTTTATTTGTGTTAGGTATATTGTTAAGTGTATTGTAATATAATATTATTTTAATTTATAAATATCTTTATCAATATTAAATTAATTTAATAATATTTTTCATGACTGAAGTCTACTGTTTATAACTTGATAAATCCAAAAATTAATTTAAAAAGAATAATCCTTAAATGCCCGATAAAACTTAATTTTATTCTGTAGGTATTGTTCTTTATATTTATAAATTATTATGAAATGACTGACTAAATAAGATAATAATGTATGAATTCAGGATTATGTTAGAGAAAAATAAGCCATGTATTATTATTATTATTATTATTATTATTATTAGTATCGTCAATTTTTGCACAGTTTAAATACTCTCTATAGAGTATGACTTGAATGACTAAGTGTACGTATAGATGTACGAATTAATTAATTTAAATTAATTCACACAGTAAATTGACCCTGATAATATATACAATAGACAATACATTTCAAGTATAATTCTACATTTATTTTTTTTTAAATTTACGAAGTAAAAATAAAATATTTAATTTTAATTAAAATAAATGTTTTAATTTCTCAGTAGTTTTTCTTATGCTGAAGAAGCTGATAAAAAAAAATTACCAGTAACTACCCATATTAAAAACCAACTAGATAGGTACCTACAATTTTTTATCGATATATTTTACTTGTAAATGTTTTGAATTACTATACAGTAGTACTGTAATAAAAAAATGATAAGAGACAAAATTAGCTAAAATTAAGTTCTTATATATAAGACCTTCTTACCTACTTACTGGTAAAATCGATAATAATTTCCAAGCTTCACTCAAAATTTAAAACTATAACCGATTGAGATTTCATAGTTATGTATGCTCTATTGCTCTATTTAATTTTAATGGAGTCTGATAGAATTACAGGATTGTACTCAGATAGGTGCACTCTGGAACGGGTATATTATGTCAGAGCTGCATTGTCCTTTTTAATCTGAAAGCGATTAATCGTTGCTTCTAAACGTATATAAAAATAATTGAAAATTTTGGGGTTTTTGCGACTAATAGTGTATACATATTGCATATATATATATATTATATATTAAAATATAGTAGGTATATTATTTTGAAATTTTGATTATTAAAATATAGACAATTGTTTTGAATTTACCATATTAAGTACAGGTAATAATTTATAAAAAAAAATTAATTTGCTATAGCGCAAAAACGTGTTAACTAATAAAAACACTCGGTGAAAAATAAAAATAAAGTCTGTAGCTTTACAACATTGTGTGTCAACGAAAAGTAAAATATAATAAAACTTTAATAGTAAAACTTAATAATGTTTTTACATGCACTTATAAATTATGACTGTTAAATTCCTTTAATACAGATATTATGTTAGTATATACAAAAGGAATGAAAAACAGCTTGCATTGTCCAAAGCACCTCTATAAACTATTTCGAAACATTATACTCACTCTACATACCAGATATATAGTTTGGTATTTACCGAAGGTATGCAATCTATTAAATACTTCAGGTATTTAACGATTGCACAATATATAAATTAAGGCAAGGTAAATATTATTTGGAAAATACGATTTTAACGGGGTTAGTCTCAATTAAAGTTTAAACATTAATTATGAATATATTATTATTGTATTATAATTTTATGAACGTAATATTATGTTTTAATACAAAATATAAACAACATTATTTTATTTTTGTTTGCAGCTTGAATCGAATAATACACCCATACGACTTTGGCGTTTATGTTAATGACGTGGCAAATTCGAAGGGTACCTTTACATACTTCAAAACTTTCCAGGATATTGTAGGTTATTGAGGACGCGTGCATTTTAGTAATAATTCTAAAAAACAAATATTATTGGGTCCGACTTTAACGAATCATATATTGTGCTACAATTTATACGCTGTGAATGTTGTGGTAAATTTCGAACATATAACCACCACTGTGACTGTTGTATATTTATGTGTATGAATTTTAAAGTAATGAATCGTGAAACATCACCCAATTCTATAGCAATGTAGAAAATGTTTTTTTTATCATATTTTGTAATTTTAAAGCAATTATCGTATTTCAAAAAGGTGGGATAAAATGTTAAAAAATAAATTGTTTGTAATAACCAGATATCAATTTCAAATTATAATTTTTCAAAGGGATAAACACGAGGACATGAAATTGGTAATTTAAACACTACTCTTTAAAATAATGTAAAATTAGATATTTGTTTTAATTTGCAAAATTTGCTTTGAGATCAACTATAGTTTTACGGTTGTTTGTTATTGGTACGCAAATTTCATAAACCCCAGATGGATCTTTTATGTCACATAACAAATAGATAAAGAAAAGTAAAGAGAGTAATATTATATATTTGCCATTTAAATTTTAATAAGTGTTCTGTGTCGATATAAGATTTTTTTTAAAACTAGAATCAGTAAACTACCCTTTTTACTGTAAATTTTAAAGCCGATTATAATTTTTAATTTTTATGCATATAAATCGAAATTCGAAAGAGTAGTTTTTGAATTATTTAACTTTGTATCCATGATAACAATTAACAAGTATAAATACATGGAAGGAATTAAAAACTATTTAGTAGGCAATTAATATTAATAAAGTAGCATTTTATAATTTTAAAATTTAGTACCTAGTATAATAGTAGATATTATAAAAGTATCTATAGGTACATAATATATTTTATACTTTTGTATGTTAGTTGTGCACAGCTATCATCAAGGATTAATGATCCTTACTTCTGAGTACATAAAGTTGAATAACTCAAAACTGCCGGTTAGAATTTCGATTTAGATGCACCAATATTTTCAAAAAAATTATCTGCTTAAAAATGTCCAGTGCTTAATATTTGAAAAAAAAGAATTTAAATTATATCACCACGTCATTATGAAACTCTGATGGTATACGAATCTGAGTTTCTAAAATGAGTTTCTAAGTACCCAATCTTCAAAATTTGAATAAACTCATCAAGTATAAAAGAACAACGGGGAGTGAGAAAGATTTTCTTATCGTCCTCTAAATATAATAATATTATAATATATTATATACGCGTCCTATGATAATTATTATACGTGTTCGCGACAAGTCGTAAGGCGGATGTCGAGAAAAATGAAAACCACGGTTTGACACGCTACTGCGACGTCGACGGTGAACGGTCATGACGGGCTAGGGAGCTACAGTCGCAGTTTGAGTATAATAATAATATTATTATTTGGTGATATTATATATATAATACCTGCCGGGTCGCCTGGCCGTATAATAATGCGCTCGTCTGCTTCTGATTCAAGTGTACAACGTGTACACATATTATATACACGCGTGTATATATTTTATAATTGTATTACTTCTATAATATAATATTATATATGGGGACGAGACGCTGCGTGGTAGGTATATTGACAAAATCCCAAGCGCTATACGCGAAATTCAATTTGCCTCATCGCCTAGCCACGGCCGCCCTTTCTGTGTATCACTCGCACTCGCTAACACACCCACACCCACACCCTTACCCACACACACACACTTACGCGAGACTGGCACGAGGCGGTTTAGAGCTGTTATACCCGATAAACAGACTATAAATTTGCCCGGAGAAAAGGACGAGCGTCGTATATTGCATGCGTATTATATCGTGGTACGTGTAGTATAGGTGGACGGAAACTTTTCCGAGGAGGCGCGCGCGCGTCTTTTGTTTTTGTATATTATTAATTATTATACATATTACACATATTATTATTATTATTACGATATAATAGTATCGCGCGCACAGGTTTTGGAATACGCGCGTGGCAGTTTTATTAAATTTTGCACTGACGCCTGACGGTGCACGGGGCCGGTTTTAGTGGGGGGGTGTTACACCCCCCACTTATGACACCTGGATCATTTTAGTCGGCAAATTGGTCATTTTGATATAGCGTTCGGCAAATCAGCAACTATGATTTTATTATAATTTATGATTATTTCGAAATTCAAATATAATTTATTATACGCATTATGACCTAAATACCTAATATAATAGTAAATAATATTTAAGAATTACAAATAGGTAACAAAAAGTATTTATATAATATATAGATATAAATATAATATTGCATTTCAATCATATGATTTTGCCAGTAGCAT
>NC_042495.1:109483434-109506945 GCF_005508785.2 Acyrthosiphon pisum
GAATCAATTAAAGCTGTTGGGATATCAATGAACAAATTATTGATACATTACAAGATATGTCAGACTTCAAATCTATGCATAAAAAAACATGTACTCTTGCATTAGGTCTCTCTAAAAAAATTTTCAGTTTTGACTTAGTAATTTGTTTATAATTTATAAAAAATGTCATGTATAAAACAAAAATCTTCACAGAAAACTTAGAAGCTACAGAATTAGATATAATTTATATTTGAATGTTACTAACACATACTATTGACAGTTTAACCAGAATGAGTGATAATAATATGGCATTAAATAATTTAATAAAAAGTGCAATCATTTTTGCTAAAAAATTAAATATTAACCCAGAAGAAGATTTTAACCGACACCATCGAAGAAGATTGAAGCCCAAAAATATATACTCGAATGCTAGCACACAGTGAATTATCAATATAAAAGATTTTTACAGAATGGAATTCAAAAAAGTATTCGATGCATTAATAAATGTGTCTTCTGAACATTAAAAAAATTATATGTTGATCATAGAACCACTTGTGAACATTTTTAAGGTTCCATGTGAAAACAATTATTCAATAGATGATTTGAAGAAAGGTATGAACAAATATTCTCTCCTGAATGTAATGAATTTAATATTTGTGATTATGATGGAGTTATAACTGAATTAAATATTTTATACCATCACTGTATCAATAAAAACATTTTAAAAATAACAGAAGTATTTAAATTTTAAAGTATCCAAAGAATTAAAACATATTTTGCCTATTGGCAATAAACTATGCAGATTGATTTTTACAACATCGGTTAGTACTGCATCAAATGAGCACACGTTCAGTAAATTGAAGATTGTGAAGAATTGTTTACGTTCTACTACGGGAGTAGATCGCTTATTAAATTGTAACAAATATTTAACTTATGAAATTTATATTAATCTAATGGTGAAACATTGGGCTCTTCTTAAAGGAAGACGACTTAATATAATAAAATAAAAATATTGTAATTTTGCTTTAAAAAAAATATTCTTTTTAATAAACACTGTCTAATGATTTAGCAACTTGAATTAAGGGGCCTCGCTACTGCCGTCAATTTTAGCTGAAAAGACCTAAAGTATTGACAACATTTAAGTTAGTTATCGTTGTCTGATTTTGATTCTGAAAAAAATTTTAACTCACCAGAAAATTATCTATATATCTTACGAAACACTTTGTAAAATCTAAATTTTATATTATTTTGAACTGTAATTGAAACCTTGAAAATATCTACTATTCGAATCATAATTAAAATTAAAATTAATGTTAAAAACGGAAAATGTTTCGTACGATCTATAGACATTTTTCTGCTGAGTACTAATATTTTTTCAGAATCAAAATCAGACAACGTCAACTAACTCTAATTTTGTCAAAACAAATGTATGTTTTTGTAAAATTCTTGTAGTGAAATTGATATGGTAATCGAGTTATTGACATGTGCATGCGCGTACGAGAGAGGATACCCTTATTTAATTTCACTCACACTAATAATCATTTACAACTAATACATAGATCCCGAGTGGCTATGACAAGATTAGTCTAAATGTTGCCCCTTAACTTATCTAGTAACTTATTCAACCTAATTGCGGATATTATTAATTCATTGGATAGTAGGTATCTCAATGAATAACGATACAAATATCCTGTTTTCATGAGACGAACAGGGTAGATGTATCTATTAAAAATGTACTTGAAGTATGTAAATTACGAGAGTCATTGAGTATGTTGAATAATATAGTCAGAAAATCACTTAATTTTCAGTCGGAAAATTATAATGAATACACCCCCCCCCCCCTAAAAAAATGTATAGCGCTGGCCCTGACGGTGCATTATCGCGAAGACGCGTGTATATAATATAATATATAATATAGAGGTGCATGGCGAACCACACGCGTCGCGTAGAATGATATTATATTATATAGGATGACCGTAACCGCGGTATACCATCCACGTTCGTCGAGAATACGGTTGTGAGTACTGCGTATAGGTAGGTACCTAATATGACGTATAAGGATACCGCATGACCGTCCGCGGTTGAACTCCGAGAGTCCACGATATTAAGGCGTGCGCACAGATGCAGCGAGTGGTGCTTATTCGCTGCACCTGACAATTTGTTTTGGATTTAATGGGCTTGGTCACTATTGGATATTTATTTAAAAGGCTATGTAAGGTTACTACATGCGATAAGAATTCTAAAAACAGATTTTAATTTGTCGTCATGTCTACTTGAGATCGACTTTCCCACATTTTTGATTCTATCCCTCTAAATCTTAAAAAAAATCATATCAAAAAAGGAAATGAAATATTTAAATTTTTGAGAAAATAAAATCAAAAAATTAAAAAACTGAGGAAATCAATATCAAGTAGACTTGACGACAAATTCAAAACTGTTTTTATAATTCTTATCGCTTCACTAGATCAATTGGTACATTGGAAAGAAAACATGTCTAAATTCCTATGTTCCACGTGTGTTAGACAAGGGCAGAATATCACCGCTTCCAATCCCCTTAAATAATTATCAAGGTTGCATGTTATTATTCATGAAAAAAAAATTATGTATAGATGGATATTTCAATGACCCTGATCCTATATTACACCTATACATTTAGTCACTTACAGATAATATAATAAATGTGTTGTGTAGAAACCGACTTTGGTCGTTTTCTGTTTTGTATGTTGGTTATATTATGATTAAAAAATATTGCCGAGTCGTTTTTAATTATACCGTATTAAAATATTAAATTTGAGAAGTCTGACTTGGTTAAAACTTAATCAACAAAACCCTTGTAATCACCAAGTAATTTACAAACATAATTTACACATTACACTATGTGATTCTACAAATATAGCTTTAATATTCTTTATACAACAATAATTGTAAACACCAAAATTAAAATAATTAAAAATAATCAAAACCTATTTTCGAATAACATTTGTATAGACAATATCTCAGATAACATTAATCTATAAGCTATAACTTATATGCATTTATCATTTAATAATATGTTCTTTCGTTAAGTAGAACATGACGGTATTTTGTTATTTCTTGAAATGTCTACATGCAGGTATAGAAAAAATATATAGGTACTTATCTTAATGGATCTTCATGGTTAATCGTATTAGTTATAAAAATTCAAATACTTAGATAAATTTTGAAGATAATTCTCTTTAGAAAAATTTAATTCTCTTACCGACTAATATTGATTTTTTGTTTACGATTAAAGTATTAAACCCGTGGCCATATAGGATTATAAGAATAGAACTAAACCGCTTATCAGTCACTTTCTTCTATAAATACAATTTATGTTCACTTTAAAATTGAATGAGGTGCATTTTTTACAAAGAAATTCGTAATATAGGTACTACTTTATATAACGGCTAGCAGCTAGCATGTAACTTATTTTCGATACTATGAGTAAGTATCTATATAATATCAGAATAATTGTACTTTTGAGTAATGCGATAATATTTTAATAAGAGGTATTAAATTAGACTAGAGAAAAATCCATGTATATAAAATAAGTTTATTTATTAAGTATGAGGCCTTATTGTAAACCTAGACTGGCTTAAAGTAGTATAATGTTATTAGGTATGTCGTATGTGAATCGTGTATAGTATGGTTTATAACACGTACTAATATTATATAGGTCAATATGTATAGAATGTGTATACGTGTTAAAATATGATTGATTCTAAATGATATTCGATCAAAATTCCTGTTTCAATATTTTGTTTCTCTTCTAATACCTGGTATACAATATTATTCTATAAGAACATTTATACAACTCAAAAGAAACAATTTTCCTTAACTTCGACAGAAAATTGAAAGTTAAAGAATGTGTCAATAATATGTCCACTTATATAATATTATATTGACATATGAGTATCTGGGTAAAGTTTCAGAGGTTATTCCTGTTTAAGTGGTATACTGGTATCTTATATAGTTATGTACTTATGTACCTATACCACCTGCAGTAATAAATATACAGCCGAGTAAATAACAAATGATTAGAATGCAATCGGATGGGTACAGTGGATATTTATGGGGATTGGGAATGCCTGTAAGAGTAAGTTTTGATCTTTTATTATATGTGATACGACTTTATTAAATCTAAAAGTCAAAGACAAAATTACATTAAAACGCACAACTCTATTACCATTCATTAAAAAGCTTAAGAATAGCTAACAAAAACTAAAAAGACAGTTAGTACCTATTCTACCTAATACCATTGATTATCAATGCTAATAAATAAACTATTGATACATTTTAAAATATTAAGCAAACAATCAGAACTATAAATTGTTACTATACAAGTTAAAGGCCAAGTCTTAAAATATATTTTAAATGCCATTGCTGGATATGAATAATATTTTATTTATTTATTATATACTATATATATTTTTCTTTTCCTCCAAATGTCCTTCTAATGAAATATATACGACGAATCAATGATCGATTTCCATCACTGCAATAAAAATATTATTGAATATACTCACAATTTATTTAGTTATTAAGTGTTACTGAATATTTATGATTTATCAAAGAAATAACTATAGCGTGATGTTGGTCGGTGGGCCACGCATTATCGAATAAAGAATCAACCCAGATACCATGGAGTGGTTGGTGGTAGCGGTGGGTGTTGTGTTACAATTAAAAATGTAGTGGGTCAGCGTTGTTTTTAATATAACCGTAGTTTTGTACTAGTCGAAAAAATAATAAGCACAAATAGTTGATAATCTATCCATTAGGAATGTAAAAAATTGTTTTAGTTGTTATTACGATGAATATAATTAGTGGGTACGGCAACCAAGAAAAAAAATTACAGTTATGACTTTTAGAGTTATTACAATATATATAATAAATATTTATTTTATTTTATAAATAATTTTGTTAGACAAAACATCCAAAGATTACATTAAAATATAAAAACATATTTTACTACTCGACTTAGTATTTGGAGAAGCAGAATGTTAGTGGAAGCCTGACGGGTGGTTATAGTGTATAGTGTTGATGCATGACGCATATTATATGAAAACAATCATCGTGTGTCAGAACTGAAGATTGGGAAAAAAACAAATTTAAAATGATTTACGCAAATAAAAGTCAAAATATTAACGTTGATCGATTCAATTTAAATTCAATTTGTATTTTACGCTTAAACAAAATATTACAGAGCCTTTTCATTTTTTGATATGAAACACTTTACAGCACACTGCAATAAGAATACGGTACCATCTAAAATATAATATATATTCCCATACAATGTATGGAATACATAGCGAATATTATAAAATATATAGGTATAGGTAATAGGTGTATCATACTGATGTATTTCCCATTTTCAGTAGAAATATCTTAGAACAGTCCTATTTTATTAGCTTCATGGTTCATCGTATATATAACACTAAGGAATGGATAATATAAATATTATGACGTGTAAAATGAATTTAAAGAATAATTGATAATAATACCTCCCTAATTAAAATGAGATTTGGTTTTTTCTCTTTACATTTTCTTTTTTCGAGAAACCCGTTTGTATTCATTTCAATAGAAATAATTTACATTTAAATGACTCTGGAGTTCAACGCGAGAAAAAAAAATAAAATATCGTCAAGATTTTTTGTCCCGATATTGTTTTTTTTTTTTTTTTTCATTCTCCGGTTAACCTTTTTGCGCATTGTCCGCTGTAGAGCCCCACGGTGTCTCAGTGAATCATTTAAAGAATCGATAAATGGTAAATAGGTGAGCTCCACGGAGCAAGTATTTAATTTTTTTTTTCTGGAAGAATTATTGTATTAATATGACAGGTATTCTGGGAATATATACGAGTTCAACCGCCAACCGACCCTCAAAAAAATCTTGATTTATATTTTATATGGTTTTTTTTTTTTGTTAATACTTTAACCGAATAAACAAAACAAAAAAAAAATGGGGTGGTTCATTATGTTGTTATTATACTATTTTTAAAACTATGTATATATGAACGATTCACTCATGTAATTATTATACTGGTTGGTCATGAATGACGCTAAAAACAGTGTTTTGATATAAAATAAATTACTAATAGCAATGGCCAATGAGTATAGATAGTAGGTACTAACTGCTAGTCAATTTCCAAAATGCATATTATACACTTAGAGTATAATAATATAATGATTATAGTAATTATACTGATTTTATTAACAAATATTCTATATTTTGCTTGATAGCTCACTTGGTTTGGTATTTAATGGTATTATATGATGGCAAAATGTATTTTTTATGTTACAATATAAATTAAAAAGTAAATACTTAGTAACAAAGCACTAGGTGTATTATAACCTCTATTACATTTTACGATTTCAACTATATTGATTATTAAATATTAACAAATAAAAAACTAAAATATAGTTTATTATACAATCGACATTATGACATTCTGTGTCTCTTATAAATATGAATACATTCATTTAATAAAAAAATTAATTTAACTGATCGTGTACTGCGCTGCATTATCCATTACGTGAAATAAAAATATTACGTCGTAATAATAACATCGATGTACAAAATATGACAAATCGACGAAATTGTGTTTTCAATTTGATAAAAATAAAAATATCAGTTCACAGACGTGTTTCAAACTTCCATTTGATAAAAAATAATTCACTTGAAGTAGTTTAATTAATACTCGTATATCAATATGACATAGGTGCCTAATATTATATAAATTGTATAATAGTTCCTAAAATATGTATCTGCCCTTAATAATTACTATGTACAATAATAATTATATAATAATATACGAATATACCTAACATAATATTGGTATATATTATAATTAATATTTAAAAAAAATTTTCTCTATCTTAGTAATATAATATTATAGTAATAATATTTAATACGCAATATGTGCATTAAAATAATCTTTAATAGTTATATTTCTAAACACTTACCACTGATGCATATTATATAGGTGTATAGGTATTAAAATATGCACATATGAACTTGTCGAAAAAATACTCAAAATGTAATTACCAGAAACACAAAATAATAAAACACATTGATTAATATCACTTATTTTATAAATGCGTTTCAATATTACTATACTTATCCACTTACTTATATTAAAATATACATATATCATATAAGTAGGTTGTATATTATATTACAATAATAATCAGATGATGATGTGAGCTTGTGACATCCTTAATAAATTTGTTTTTAAAGAATTAAAAGATTATTATTTAGACCAATAAGTGATATTATAGTATAATAATTAATTATACCAAGTACCAAATAAATACCTCTGAAAGTAAAGACAAAAAAAAATTCGCCCAAATTAGTATGCAATCAATTTACAGTTAAAAATGGCTTTTAATTATTTAGCGATTTCGCCGTTTCTCTATTGATTATCAGCTCTATACAGTTTAGTAGCCATCAATAGATACTAATACCAATAAGATAGTAAATTATATGGATAATATGAGTATATATTGGAACGAATTATTCGGTAGATACAAATGTGTTTTTCCTCTCTAATATTATTTTTAATTAATAAACATAATATTATACAACATACATTCCAAATCCTATACGGTATTTACATGTATATTATATGTATTTATAAATACTTTGTTGCAAAAAATATCACAGTGAATTGATTAAAAGCAATTATAAATGTTATTTAATCATTAGTCGCGTTTGTATTCATTGAAGCGTTCTTTTTAAATAAAACGCCGACTATATCGATGGTATAATACGTGTTCGGAAATAAAAATAAAGATAATATATTGACGTTTTAACCGTCAGATTGACCGTGTTATTTATTTATTTAATTTAAGTGGTGGCTTTATTCACTATCAATTAAAAAATATATTATTTATTAACTCATTTTCAGTCTAATGTGGTCAACGGAATGATAATATTATGTCAAAAACATTCAATAATCCATTACATTTCGTGGATAATAAATTCCATTTCTATTATAATATATTATTAAATCTACTTTGTTTTAATAATGAAAGATTATAATGGCATTTTAATTTGTAGTTACCAATATATGTATATATTTTTTCTAATTTAGACGTTTAGAGCATTTCGCTTTGACGCCGAAATGCAGGATATCGAAAAAATAAAGTAATATTGTATATTTAAAGTATCTGATATTATGGTATATCTATTATGCACTTTATATAAATAATAATTAAATAAAAAACATTTTACTCACCGCGAATGTGTGTTATTATATTATATTAAAATAACTATTATTATTAATATGATTTTAAAAAGGTTTCAAAGCTTATTTTTGTCATATATTTTTAATTTTAACGTATCTCAATAAATAAATGTAAACGGTTAACGAACTAAGGGCCAGTTGTACCATCTCTGATCAAAGTTAACCGGAGTTTAATCGGCCGAATTTGTCCGGTTAAATATATGTTATCAGCTGATTAAGCTTGATCGAAGTTTAACCGTAGACGGTGCAACTGGCCCTGAAGGTCACCAATATTGAAATGAAACTTTTTCACGGAGGGTGGACTAGTATCAGGCACTGAACTAAATACATGGAACGCGTATTGTGTATAATTCTCGTATATGAAAAATGAGACCATACGGGAGCCGCCATATGCATTCCGATTTAATTTTTAACATTAATATTGTGATGATGATAACAATTTTCATAGATAACATAACATTTCACCATGTTTTCCCTTGACACGGAATGCATATGGCGACTTCCTATGAGGCTCATATTATGAGTAATGCACGCGTTCCATGTATTTAGTTCAGTGGTATCAGGCCTGTGGATACGCCAAAAAAGTGTGTAACCATATTTCCGAAATTGACTTTTCCATGAAAACGATTTTATGGAAGAAGTATATTTATATTGGTACAACAACCATGTTATAAATCCATGGACAATATATAAAGTATTATTTATTCTATCTATATGTATAAATCCCATTATTTTTTTCTGAGGTAATTGTTTTCTGTGGCGATAATCGGGACACCGAATTTTGAAACGGTTGCCCCGGACAATTTAAATGTTATGAACTTGGCTGGTTGTTACTTGTTGCAAGGACCCTTTATTGATTTGATTATTGTTACATTATTGTCCACGCATATGCACTCACTAGGTACTAAGTAAATTAATTTTGTTTACGGCCGTCGTCGGCAAATGAACGTATTGTGTGGTCGAGTCTGTCAGTCATTGTATTATCATACCGATACTAGAAGGTAGTAAGTTGTGAATAATTTTATTTTTATTTTTTGCGATTAAGATAAGGCTTCGACATCTGAGATCATTAGCCTGTGTAATTTTAGGAGGTTTTATTATTGTGGGGGAGGTAGCAGGGGCTGAAATACTGTGTCCTCTGACACACTTTGACACACAACTCCCATTTTATAAACTTCATCATAGAATATACATTTTATATTTATTATAATTTATTCATTTTTCGTGTTATAAAATAAAAAACATTTTTATTTTATAATTATTGCCTACTGAAACTATTATATTTTGGGGATAAAAATGGGCCCAGGTTCATGCCCGCCCCCTCCCCCTTAATCCGGGCTTGGACCAGAGCTGGTACTCAGAGCACATCAGTAACTGAAGACAGACATTGTGAATAATTATTAGAACAATATTATGATCTAATTTTTATTTATTTGAAGTTATAACTTATACCTATAGGTTGATAGGGTCATAATCGTACCGCCATAGTGTTGTCCACACAACAAGTCTGGTAATTTTGAATTGTCCACTGTCTATCTTTGTTTTACTTTGTGAAATAATAATAGATGATGAAATAATTTCAATTGAAAATGTTATTTTAGATTCTGAGCGGAGCGATGAATATATAAGTCTGTTTCACAATGGTGTGTGTGTTTTTTTAAATTTAAAATTTTTTTATTTATGTCTGTGTACACGATAAGTAGCTTCGATTTTCAACTTAGTATCTTGTTCGATGGATAAGTGAATCTAGTTAGTGCATTTGGGAGGTCAAAAATTAAGATTCACAGTAGTTTTTAAAGTGCCTATTTTTTTTATAATCATTTAAAGTTTCAATTTTGACAAAATGTATCAAATTAAAAATTAAAAAAATGATTTATATATAAAAATTTATGTAATGTTCAACTTTTATAACTAAGGGTTGAAAATGTAAAACAAAGTTACACATAAATTACTTTATTTACAATAATATTATCAAATATACTAAGTTATATAATATATACCATAGGCTAACTGACAGTCTTTGCTCAGAACCGTTTTTCGTATACAATGATATTATTATATCATTGGATTCAAATTGATAACCATCCATTACGATGACCAACTTGTAACCTACTGTAAAGTAGAGTGACACACACTTGCCCACCTTTTTTTATTTTATTACCATACAAACTTAATAACCTATCGGTTGAATGACTGAAAGAAGTTTCACTTCATCCGCGTGTACTCACAACACGCACTTTTTTTTATTACGATTAAAAGTTTATACACTTTGTAGTGAAAATATAAATAACCAATAGCAAAAATTAGTAGTTTCAAAAATAATATCTATAGCTCGATTTTAATTGTAATTTATAATACAAAATTAATTCCTGCTACCAACTTGGTTATTTCATAATTTATAGTAGGTAAGTATTGTAGTTTTATAAAAACCTATTAAAACTAAATAATTTTAATTGTAAGTTAAATTTATACACAATATTAAATCGAATATTTGAAATGTTTAAAACTAATTCTATGTTTCTAAAAAGTTTTTTTTAGTACAAATAATCAACTTCATGACAAATAAACAAACAATCTCATTGACTTTTTTTACAGGTTTTTTTATTGTTTCTCACTAATGTAAATTTTTCAATTCTGACAACTCTATAAGTACCAGCTGTGTCCATTTCCCAATCAATAAATAATAAATTACGATGAAACTTTTAAAGCATCATCTTCGCTGCCCCAAAAAATAGTTTCCAGATAAAATACACACAAAACATATTATCAAAATTCTTACTGGTAGTCACATGATATTGAAAAATGTTTATATTTTTTTTTTAACCAACATAGTAACATTTAATAAAATATATTCATAAAATGTATTTATCAATATATATGTATTACCTACTCATTACCAATTGCCAATAATGTTAAAACTTAGTCAATTTAAATTATTGTATAATGTACCAAATGTCGCTTCATTGTATTAATATAACTTACGCTTTAATAAATGAATGAATAAATACAATTTATCAAATATATTAATGGTTTTAAATATTTGTAATATTATACGACATTAGATCCATCATGTTATTCAATATAATATCTATATTATAATAATGCAACTTTAATATTTATAGCTTCAAATTAATAACTTAATCTCTACTTGAAGAGTAGTCATATTTTATAGTTTCTAATTTCTATAAAATATGAAATTATAAAATTAAGACGTTATTGGGAAACAAACAATTTTGAATTTTCATATCCATATTACTGCATCTGTACTGTTTAGTTAATTCAGAACCTAATAAATTAGATAGGTATCAATGTATTTATTCGTCTCTTCACTAATCCCAAAATGTTTTGTTTATTAGGTACCTACTAGTCTTTCTGTGAACATTTTCTCGGGCAGACGAATTAATCAAAAAATCAACCTTAAAAGTAAAAAATTAAATCTGTAAACTGACAAATTTCAATGAGTTTAATATTTTCTCTAAGTTAACAAAAAATGAAACAATCAAAAACCACTGAAAACTTTAGAAAAAATGCCAGCGAAAGCATAAACTTAAGAATTGTATTTTAAACATTTAATTTCCAATAAAAACAATTATTTTAGAATTTAACAAAATATTATTTCAGGGAGTGTATAAATAATATGCTAATTTACACACAATAATAAATATTCAAAAAGTTTTTATGAAATTCGAAATTGCAATTTTGTATAGTTGACAATAAAATTAAATAATTATTCAAATATAAACGCACTGGTAACAAATATTATATAATATTCGGAATTGCACGAATATTATTACTTATCTTATTGCATTCCTACTTTATAATCTGTTTTTTTTTACCTAAGGTACGATGAGTAAATTATTGTTTTTATAATACAATCAGTATTTAGTTTTTACGTAAAATACCTACATAGTTACATGCCTAAACCTAATTATACTCGTGCAGGTCTGCATTGAAATATGATTTTTTCAGTAGAACTATTTGTTATTAATTTTTAGGATTAATACGTTGTTCTAATTATTATATATTTGATGATATTTTTTACATTTGGACTTGTATAATTATAATCATATCAATGGTACATAATATGGCAATTGACATGTGTGTATTATAGGCATATTAGCACACCACGATTATAATAAAGGGCCGCATTTAGTTACTCGCGTGCGGTAATAAAACTTGGTTGTATCAGACTTTTTATTTTCTTTACAGTCATAGATAATATGAGATCTCTAGCAAATGATGCGCACAGTATACATCGTCGGAAAGTCAAATCGGAAAAGAAAAATTCTATATTTTGGTGTATAATATACACAAGTAAACTGTATATGGAATAAAGGTAAAATTTGTAGCTACTTCGGACAAGATAAAAGTCACCCCCCCCCCCTACCCACAACCCTTCCCAAACACAAGACGAATAATATCTTTTACCGGCGCCAGACGTTTTACAAATTGGTCTCGGGCCTAGTGAGGCGTATAATCCGACGCCATTTTGCGAGAAATACACCGCGGGCGCGTGTACGTTTAATAAACACGGCAAACTTATTTTCTCCTCTGCGAATTCTTATCAAAACTACTGGCGGGCGTTTTGACAAAAGTCTGATGGCCCGTTAAGTTGATTTATCGGTCAGCAGCAGTCAGCGCCGTATACGTAAAAAATGAATACGCATACCTCCATACATACATCCGTTGGCCACCACAACCAGCACCACCTCCACCACCGTCACTAGTCATAACCGCAACTATATATATTCAGCTGTTTCGAAATACATATAAAAATGTATGTATTTTCATACGCTGTATCTAACAATAAACTATAAAAGTGTATAAGTACTAAAATACCAGGAATCCCGATCTTGGTTAAAAAAAAATTTATTTACTCAAAAAGCTTACTTGATTTTGTAATTAAACTAATTTATTTTATACATATATACACTATTAAGGCAGGTACTCATTATACTTATTAATAATAATAATTATTATTTCATTTCATGGAATCAATAAAACTGTATCTTCAACACATTCTATTTTTTTCTCTTTTATTTAAACCAACAATTGCATTAAAACTATTGTATTATTGAACTCATTGATAGACGATTACCACCACGAGCTTTGCTCAAAAGAGGTAGAAATTGTATTTATAAAACCAATTGTATAATGTATTATTGTTTATTATATGAATACAGTTTATTTCGAAAGCATAAAATATTAACGATTCATTTTTAGAACCCAACTCACGAGATCTAAAAAATATAGCTACGGCGTTGGTATGCAGTGTATAAGTAAGTTTTTAATACCTATTCATTCAAGGTACCTATGATATAAAGATATTGATTTATCATCTAATGTAGCAATATAATTACACAACAATAGAAGTACAATAATTATTATTGTATACGTACATAATAGTGTGCCATCGATGTACACGATTCATACTACAGTATAATATTCTATATCATGGCTCCGATTCTATTGTTGGCTCGATTTATATTATGCAGCTATAATCTAACAAAATAAACCACTTTTTAAAGAAAATGAAATCTTACATTGCATAATAATATGATAATTCAATGAATGATCATCGATGGTGTGTTTCGAATGTCAGTATGACTACTATAGCTATTACATTATATTTATTATTATTATCTGATTCAAATTGAATACACCGCGAGATTGAATGTTATTGATTGGTGATTGCGGATTACTGATTACTGATTATCGGATATGTTCTATAGGTAGGTCACATAATAACATTTCCGAAGTTTCTCATCAGTGTAAATTTATATGGACATTGTCTACTTTTAACGACAAAGACTTAATATTTAAAAAAATATAGTAGTTTTAAATAACGGTAAATTGGATAGTTTTAAATGTTGGTACTAAAACAAAATTTTTCGTTTTATTGGCAAAAATCTACTAGACCAGTGTTTCTCAACCTAGGGGTCGCCAACTTATTATTTAGTTTCGCGTATGAATTACAATTGTAGGTATTATATGTACTTTTAAATATTTGGTATACGTTTTTTTAATTAAAAATAATTATAATATTATATGTATTTTATGTTGTGTACAATGTACAGTAATTTTAGTATTGATTATTAATAATAATCAATATTCTATGCGAGAATTTAAAAAAATATATGTATGGGGGTCATTAAAAAATTGAAATTCAAAAAGAGGGTTGCCACAATAAAAAGGTTGAGAAACACTGTACTAGACTATAGACGGTATGAATAATATTTTACCTAAAAAATCGAATGCATTTTACTGATTATCAACATTTAACTCATCATAAAACTTCATATTATGTTCTTCCTTTAATACCTATAGATATTTCAATACTACTACATTGCTATAATATAATAATATAACTGTTTATTTTCACAGCCATGCTTATACACCATCGACATTGTTTGGCCCACACAACACACACTGGCCGAGTAGTGTTTTACCAAATTCGCACTATAAAACCGGAACGGGACGTGGGAAATATAATATTACTCCGCTGCAGTACCAGCCGACACCCATTTGTGCTGGAATGGTCGGTCCGCAGCTAGGGTGGGTGCAGTGTGGGTTTGTGACCACGACCATAGCTGAGTACATATATTATTTCGGTGTACGCGCCTGTCAGCCTCTGAAAGAAAAAAAAGCTCTATTGTCGCACGTTGTGTCAGAACAACACTTTATGACGCTAATAAACACGCGGGTCCGCGTTGTTCTTGATGTCACCGAATCGAACAAAAATTTCCCTCTAATAATAATTATTATCCGAGAACCGTATATTATAGCAAAAGTCGCAGGGCGAGGCCGAATATAACAGCGTTATATTATATTGTTATTATTATGCGATGAGCGAACGGATAAAAGCTCTAGCCCGCCACGGCAAAACTATATATATATATATATATATACAACGTGTGTATATACACATATATATATATATATACAGCGTGTGTATATACACGTTTTAATCAAAAACATATTTCATGTGGTTTTAAAAGTGTTGTCAGCCAACGACCTCCACCTACCCCTCCCTGGACGTCCCCCAAGGCCGGCCCTTACGCGCCACCCATATCACGCGCGCGCCACACAGTCACTCGCCACCCCGCGAGTCCACCGTGGTCTCTCGCCCAGGCCAAAAGTTGTCAGCTCTCAATGAGATTGATTAATCGTCGACTACAGCAGCCTACCGCCATTATTATACGTATATATAATAATAATATCATATTCATCCACTTCACCTTGCGGCAGTCGTCGCGGGGTACAGTCTGACCTTTTTTTTCTCTCCTCCCCCCCCCCCCCCCCCGAACATGCACCTCCACACTCCGCGAAACGCGCCCGTGTTCTTTATCCGAAAATCATCGCGTGGCTATCAGCCGCCGATTTTACCGTCCAAAAATTGAAACGTCGGCTGTTTGACGTTTTTTTTTTGTCCACCGACGGGATCCGAATCTGGATTGTGTTCTATTGTGGCAAGACGGATGCGTACGACACTACCAACGATATCGGATAATACTGGTATAATTTTAACATTGAAATTATTATTATTCGCACTTTTGAACTGTAAGTCGAATTATAGCAATGTAGTTTTTCGATTAACTTTAATTGTAAAGAATGCAGTGTTTGATTCTTCTGCAGTGTTACAACTTACAATAAATATGATGATTTCAGGGTGCCAATATGAACTATTTAAACCGAGAACCAAATATCTACACTTTATACTAGATTTTTTGGAATATTGAAAAACATACTGCAGTCACTTTTCAGAGGAAAATTATTATTATTAGGTAATCTCGTTTACAATAAGTTATAATTTCCCAACCAATGAAGAGAACAATGAAAAATAATTTGCTCTAATCAAATTATTAAAGGATCGCACATATTATTATTTATCCTCAACTTTTTGAATACTAGTTACGTATTACATAAGTCATAGATAATTTAAATAATTCTATGTAAAATTATTAAGTACCTAATTAATAAGGTTAATTTACTAAGATGTCTATACATTTTAATTTAGAATCTAACATAATATTATCTATATTACGTATTATAAGTTATAGGTATAGTAGTAATATTAACAGACCATTTGAATATGTCTATATTAATAATAATATTTACGGCCGAATTAGCCATACAAAATCCTACGAAATACATGAAAACTTATAACAGAGAACTTCTGCTGTAACCCAATAGTTATGATGCAATGTACGCAACTGTTTTTAAATTAAACACAGTGAGTAAAAACTTGGTTAGGTACAATGAAATTGAAGAATTAATTAGTTTTACCTTATGTAATACAAATACGAGTGCTTATATGCGTATACTCGATATTTAACATTATATATTTCTTTGAAGTCGACTTAAGTCTAAACTCATACATTCAAATGTAGTATCTGCGCTCGTAATCCTTAAACATTTCAGAAGTAACTGACATTTGTTTTGTCTTCATATAACTGATACAGTTTTAGTAATTATATACCTACTATAAATGATATTCCACGAGTACTAATTAAACATACAAAATACATGCACTCAAAATTGTATACGATACAATTACAATTATATTTGAACCGATATTAACATTTAAAGAAGATCACCTCACTAAGATACTTGACTGTAAAAAGAATAAATTTCAACAAGTTGAAACTTAAAATAATAACAATCCTAACTACATGACATGTATATAATTATACGCACATAATAATATAAATTATACATTAAACATATTTTGTAAAAGTGTTTTTTCTTTTATACATTACAAAATTACTTTAAAAACAACAAATTTTGTGAGAAAAATAAACTACTTTCTAAAAACAACATATATGATTCAAGTTGTAAGTCCTAAAAGCCGAATGGTTTCTACTTTTTATGAATTCATGAATAAATCTATTGAAATGTCAGTTAAAGGACCAACCTCTGCCATTTTACTCGATACGCATGTAATATGTCTCGGCTTCTATAGTAAAAATAAACTACAGTTTCGATCATTGATTAATTTTGTCATGACAGTTGAACTTTAGCTATATAACACTATAAATATATATATATTTTTAAATACTTAAAACTGTACATAAAATTTAATGAAGTACAACTTATTTCGAATAAATATTATTATTTTTTTGTTAAGATGACCATCTAATTTTAGATGACACTCATCTACTAACATTAGATTTTTATAGACAAACTAGAAAACTAGGTATACAGATTTGACATGGAATTTTTTCCCAATAAAATATTTTACTAATTGTTAAGCTTAATAATATTGATATTTTACAGCGTATGAACAGTTATATATAAAAATATAAAATCGATAGTCGTGTGTTGTTATAAGTGTTAACATATGGTATACTTACAGTTAATGAGTAAATTTTAAATTAAAATATTATGACTGTCCATCTAACTTATGCTTCATTTTAACATTAAACTACAAGATTTGTTTAATATTTTCAAGTACCTAATTCGATAGTTTTTTTTTGAAGGATTTAAAAAAAAAAATATTCGAAACGTATAAAAATACCTATAAGTGCCAAATTTTTATTTATATTTTATAACAATAAAAATATAATATGAAAATCTTAGCTTAATCTGCGTAATTTCATAAATAACTTAGTATTTATTGTAACTGTCAATTTTCAAATATATAATAATTATTATTATTTTAAGCTTAAAATCTCAACATGCTTTGTCTTTTGGTATGTTTGAACCACAGCAAGTAAAGTTGTGAGAGGCTTAATAATTACCGAACTTTCCTGGGCACATTGCCGTATAAATAAACAAGAGGGAGGAAGGTTATATTCTTGTCCCCTCAAAGTTTACTACAAAGCTTAACAAGTTAACTAGATTGGTTTTTTCATTAAACGTCCATAAGTTTGAAAGTATTGGGTATTTTTTTTCAAAAATAATATTCGAGCTTTTAAAATTAGATACCTACTTATAACATTTTAAATCATACCTATCTCATATTTAATTTTACTACAAAGTTAAATTAACCAGAGCTTAATAAATTGTACTTTATTCAAACTAATATCTATAATACATTAATTCAAAAAAATCTAGACAGAATACTGATTTCCTACCCTCATTTCCGCGAAGGCTAGTTATGATATTCAATTTGAATTGATAATTTAAAATCAGTAGTCAATACACGTTACATTCGAATTTGAGCAGATTTCGGTTAAAAGTTGAAACCCCGCTTGCTTTAAATGTATTCATTTTTTCTACGCTTTCTATTACGCACCAACAGATATCCTAACAATTTATTAACGAATAAATTATTATGAAATCTCAAAAGTACCTAAATACCACGGCAGATCGGAGATCCTCGTTTAGACCATCACAACGCATATAGAACTATTAAAACAGCCAAAGTGGATTACGTTGTAAAATACAATACGTAGTGAACATAATTTATAATGCTTATTACTTAACAAACATACAGTATAGGCAACTGATCCACAAAATGTCATATTTTTAATCTTATCGCTGTACTGGCCAAAATACTACAGTTTGATTTTTCAATAAATCTCAACGAAACACATGTGATATCGACAACGTACAATTGCAAATAAAATATTCTCTAGTTGTAGCATAAAAGTAGTAACTTTTAAAAATGATGGATTCAGACAATGGATTTACACTGAAAGACAAAACTACCTGCAAATAAAGTTCTAAAAAGAATCGAATTCATTCAATTTTTTGCGGGACAACATTAATCGATTTAACTAACAATTGTTTCTGGAAAACATACAACAACTTTCCAGGTACACTTCAGTGCCATTTTAATACTCATTAAAAAATGTACTAATACTATCTTCTTAGAGTTCTATTTTAGTATATTACTAAGACCTCGATTTTGTTCAGTAATGTTCAGTGATGTAAACCAGTAAGTTGTATAGGCTATACACGGGTAATGCGTATACACTAACACATAGTAAATATATGCCATTCAAATAATAATATAGGTATGTAGTTATTAGTTTATATACATATTTTTATCATAAGTATACTTATGTTTATATAGTTGTACATATATTGTATATTGTATATTGTTTCATTGAATAATCTGTTTTAATCATAGGTACGATCTATCGTCTAAGTTACATATTAGTTATTAGTTGTTACATGTATAAATTACCCAGTATGCAATTTAGGAATATTAATTAAACTCGAGCAATTAGCAATATTATTACTTAAACAAAACCAAATCAAAATATAATGTATATTGTAATATCATAATATTATGTATATTTAAGTTAAATTTCAAAACAAATATTAATGCAGCGTAAACACTACTTTCTGATAGATATAATTTCGAACGTTGATGGTTGAGTATAGTTAAAGATGATAACAATATAAGACTACTAAGCGAAAATAAAATAAATTAACTTACTTATTGGAAGTATCCAGCTTGTAAAATATACAGAGCCGTTTCCGAACCAAACCTACGAACAGTGCACATATTGGGAACAAAAGTTTTACGAAAAAGTAACAGTTTTCATGATCTATGCAATTTCAAGCACCCGTTTAAACCTTACATCAAACCATTCATGGGCAAACTTCTTAATTGGTAGTACGTAACTAGAGCACAATGCCATAGAATTAATTTTACAAAAACGGACAAAGATTTAATAAATACTTTTGGTATGTCACTGCGTTAGAACTACTTATACTGTTATTATTTATTAGATTATAATAATATTATATCTCTTTGCATATTACATAGATGATATCTTTGAATGGGAAACAACAAATGAGAAAAAGATTATGTCTAGACTATTTGCTGATGTAGCAAAATACTGCAAAAAATATGAGTTAAATGACGAAAAAATGTCTACTCTATTGGGAGTTTATTGTTATATGCATAAGCATAATAAATCGTTGGATATTCTATCCTATGAGGAGGTTTATGAATTTTTTAAAGAACTCATAATCCATCATTCAGTTTTGGTAAGATACTCTGATATTTTTAAATATCACGTTAATATTGGACATTTTTAGTTTTTTTTTATTAATAGTACAAATTAGGTACCTTGAATTAATGACCGTCATGTTTTTAAAATTATTCTTTTAATGTCCTCTATATCACATTAATTTGTATTCGATTGAATAAACGAAAAATATACTTAAACATTTTTTGAGTAAGTATTTAACTTGCTTACCACTAATTCGGCATCTATGTGTGCCAAGAATAGTTGAATCCAAAATAAATTAATAATATTTTACATATTATTGAAAAATTGAAAAATTGAAAAATATGTGTGATCGTTCAGATTGAGTTTGTAAAATATGTATAAATAAAAGAATAGTTGAATAGTTGATGATGTTTTTCATTCGAAACAAATTGAGCTATATAATTTTCAAGAATTAAAAATAAAAATGGATACAAAGATATTTATAACTAATCAAATAAATGTACACATAACAATATATTTGTAAAAAATTATTTTCTCATAAAACGTTATAGTATACCTAGGTAGGTACTGAATTATATATAATTATATAAAAAAAATTAATCAACTTATTTTTGGTTAAATTTCTGAAATTAATAAAAATATATAAAAATCTTAAATATTGAAAAAAAGAACTTCTTGGAATTGTATAAAACATTTTAGTCAGGTATTTAGGTCAATAAACGCATAATCATTAATACTTTTGTAATAAAGTTTGATAATATATATTTTCAACTTTTGATTTTTAAATATGTAAATGTGTACAAAAAGTTTCTATTTGTTATATACAAATAACCTACTCTAAGCGATAATGTATTTTAAATGAGAAAATCATATATTCTAGAATAAAAAAAACCTTTAAAAAGAAAAAATAATCTTAATATTAAGTAGGTATTAATTTTATGTATATATGAATAATTAAGTAGGTAAATATAGTACTCTAACAAGTATTGCAGTTTGTAATACACAAAATGAAACTAATCTTCAATCAATTTAAGATAGTACCGTAAGTTGTAACTTATCCAAAAAAAAGAAGATAACATAGAAGATAATATTTGAAAATGTATTGTAAATCAACCTGTGTGAAAGAAAATCTTAAAAAGAAAATCAATCGAATATATAGTTTACTAATCGGGAAAACAGTATATACCACAACGACATAATATTATATAGATGACAGAATTACATCAATTTTTATGCCAAAATGTAGAGTATAAAAGTGCTCTTTGATGGCCTAATAATATCCTAATTATCTCTTGTATTCTCTTTGTTCACTGACCATATTTCTCATCATGTAATTTATTTTATATCAATATATTAGAATTATTATTACAATAATTCAATAATAATTTAATTTGTTTTTAAAAAAAGGTTATAGTATAGTAATACAATTTATATAGATAGGTATTGTTTATTACATTATTATTTCTTCTCTAATATTATTTATAATATGTGAATGTCGAATTTTCATAATAACAAGCGGAGTTTGATATAAAAAAAATAGTAAACTGGCTTTTAGTAGGTTTTGAGGGAAATGGATGTGTTAAATTTGAATTGAATTATAAACCCCTGTATATGTGAAAAAACGTTTTTGGGGAAAGTAAAGGGATGGATCAGTATCTATTTCTAAGGATCTAAGAGTAGTTATGCTTTCTACATCTATAATGTTTTGTTGAACTAATTTTTTCCAAATACATCGTTTACAACTTATTATAGTTAATACTAATGTACCGTAAAATGATGTAAATAGGTTCCCGGTAAAATAAATCTTGAATTAGTATAAAGATTTTGAAAATTTCATTGTTTATAGTGTAGAAAACAATAATGTAATATGGATGTAGGCAATGGCAAAAAGTTTCAAGTTTCTATGATCAATATATTATTTCATTAAATTACAACAAAATAACTAAAATTGTCATTTTTTATTTAAATATCCAATTTCATCGCAATTGAACTTCAAACACTTAAATAAAAAAAAATGTGTCTGAGTATTATCAACAGTTTCTAACCTAATCTATAAAAATAACTTTTGAGGAACCTTTTGTATTTTTAAAGGCGTGGGTTTATAATATATTTTCAAGCTTTTTGACTAAAGAACAAAAATGTTAAAAATATATATCAATAATTGAATTAATAAAAAAAATCGAATACATTTAATATGTCTAAAAATGGCTCAAACATAGCCAGAATATTTTAATAACTATCCCACGTTTAACAAACACATTGGTGAAACATTGAAATAAATTCTTTCCGAATTTCAACAAAATTAATTTCGTCAAAATCTGGTGTTGCGTATAATATATTCTATTTTCCCGTTATTTTTTGTCATAGTTTATTCAATTATCAGGCAAAATACTGAGCATGCTTTGAAATTGAAGTTTAACTTTTGTGATACGTCAACTAGTATACAACTATATTCTGTATCAAGGTGGCAAGATAATTGTTGTAATAATTATATGAATGAATACTGAAGAGCAATAATACATTGAAAAAAGGTATGCAATGCATTTGAGATTAAAATCATTTATAGAATGATAAATTATAGTTATGTTATGTTTTACCAATTAGTTTTTTTAAAAATCAAAAAATAGAATTTTAACAATCAATAATTGTAGAATAATCAAACAAATCACGTCGAAATTTTACAAAATGTGATACCTAGATTGGCTGGATTGTTTACAACGTGAAAATTTCTCATCAATAGAGCTGACGTTGCATCAGAAATATAATTTAATTAAAGATTGTATAATAACGTACACATTACACAGACTATCATTCATTTATACTTAAAATAGTTTTGGATCTTGAAGTTCATAATGAAACAATTAAGAAAATTCCAAAATATTAAATATTAAAATAATAATAGGTAGTAATAACCCCATTAAACAAAAGAAGAATATTTTTAATTTTCTTGAAAAAAAAAAAAAATGAAAATAATCCAGTAATTAAATCAAAATGTAGGTGAATAAATAATTTAGCGTAAAAGATATTTGATTTAAAATTAATATTTTCAACAAAAAAATGATTCTTTATATAATTAAAATCAAAAATACAATGCGTCATTAAAGTTTATAGTATAATAGTATGTACCTATACAATGGTACAATGTGATCCATTTAATGCACAAAACTGGTGTTCTAGATTGTTTATCAAGTAGGTACCTACCCACCCACAGTTGTGGTTTTAAACTAAAACAGTATAAGTATTTCTCCAGTACCTACAACATTTTTATTTTGAAATGCCACAGTTAAATCAACTTGAAAGAATAAGAAAAAAAAATGTATGGGTTTAAGTTCATTAATACAGACGTGCGAGTTCGTA
>NC_042495.1:109506995-109533201 GCF_005508785.2 Acyrthosiphon pisum
CTTTAAAAATATTTGAGGAAAAGTTTCACGTTTCCTAGCCTTTCATTTTCGTTTATAATATTGTATGCGTGTAGCTAAACTAATTAAAAATTCTCTAAGCAAAATTAACATCCACTCATGAAGTCATTTAAGTCTATAAACCCAAAACTAATACATAATATACCTACTACCTATTACAGCAGCAATAATATTAGTTAAATCGTGAATGTGAATCATAAACCTGGTCGAACTTGGTCCACAGAGTCATGCTTGGATTTAATGAATTTTACACCCCCTATACTATAGGGCCTATAGTGTGTTTGGTTATGTACCTAGTAATTAGTATAGATTCACCCTAGCGATTTTATGAACGAAAAATGCGTAAAAAGGTATTTGTGTTAAGAATCGTGCCAAGGGCCTATCGTACTATAGGGCCCATCATTTGTTAATTAAAAACACCATTTACATAGTTGATATACCATGCACATTTCACTGTAGTGTTTAAATTAAAAATGTATGCGAAATGATAAATCCCACGTGTGAACACATGACAGCCATTATAATATTATTCCATACTCTTTTTAAAAAAAACCAGTTTTTAATTATTTTTGTAGAATTCAAAATTATGTCATAGCAGCATAATTTTCTGGAAAATAGATAATACGCCGATGAGGTTATTATTAAAGTTATGAGTTATGACTTATTTTAAAAAATCATCGTAGAGATCAGAAATGTGAACATTTTGTTTCATAATTCAACTGCAATTATACTTAAAATATTAGTATTTGTAAAATGTAGATACTAATAAATAATATTTATTAAGTAACGGGTGGGACACACTCGTATTAGTCCCGTGTGGCGTTGACAATTTTTTAAAAAGGAAAAAAGGTACGCGCGGTCGTAATAATTGTATGTAAAGAAAGATAATATGGAGCACTTTTTAAGGTTATATTTTAATAGTGGATTCAATGAGTTCATATATGTCATTAATAATAGGTCAAACAATGGCTATTAATATAACTACGTGTGATAAGATCGGATGTCATTTTCGCCATAAATTACTTTATTATAATATTATTATCTTTATTATATATATATATATATATCTACTCTGAAAATTATTTAACATTAAAATTAGAGACTTTATATTATTAATTTTTTTTTCATATATATATACGACTAAACTATTATTAATTATTATTAGTTATTTTATATTTATAATAAATATACGTTATTATTAATATTGAACGAGTATATAGGTACCTATTGGCTATTATAATAATTATCACTCATAAATTATAATTGATAAATATACAATTATTTTACCTCATTGTTCATAAACAGGACGTACCCAGGTCTAATTGTAATTTACACGGAACCTCATGGTTAATATTTATCTAAAATACATATACCTCATATTATGTAACTATACCTAGTAAGTTTTACGCAGTTCATTTTTTCTCCCGTCAGAAAGTCACGTTAACCCCCCGTAAACGATAGGTTTTAAGGATTTGATATTCTATTATACATCCAGGGGTTTTGTGATGGCATCGAGTGTCGTAGAAAGGAATAATGGGATAGCGATTGGATTTTACTTTAATACGCTGGAAATCATTGATAATTGAAGTCCAGGATCCAGACAAAGATAGATTGTTCGGAGAAAATCCCCATGATGCACGTGTGTCGAGAATGGCCGATGACCAAATAAATGTCCATTGATATATAACGGAGAGACACTCTAACTTGTAGTCTTTCCGCCAAACAGACTTTTTCAATTTATTTTTCTTATCTCTTGAAAGTCAAAGAAAGAAATATAAACAGAATTTTGAAATATTATTTCCAAACTAAATGATAAAAAATCCAACAAATATTTATGTGAACAATTTGCTCAGCTGTGTTTAGAAATAATTTCTGTATTCTTATTTAATTATTAAAAATGAAATAATGTATAGGTAGGTATACCTACTATTATTGTACTGTTATAATTTATAATTCATTATGATTTACTTTATATTAGTAACCAAATACTATTGTCATGATATTATACAATTGTAATTTATTTTATTTGAATGAATATCAAAGAGCTCAACAAACATTTTAAGATAAATCAATTTTCAATAATTTCTATGAAACAATTATAATTTAATTTTTTTAATTTGATAATTTTTAAATAAAAAATGGAATAACTTTCAGAAAATTCAAAAAAATATATCTATACGCTGTGTTTAATAATGCTACACTGTCCATGCATCTATAAGATTAGGGAAGTCTAACGAAAATCAAACTATTTATTTGTACTGTCTTTTTAAATTTGAACTAATAATATCATTAAATTATTAAAATAACTGCAAAATGTTGTATTATCGTTGACAAACAAAAAAAATATAAAGAATTTTATAGCGATAAGCGGGATTTAATATTGTGATTAATTCAGTGGATTTGGCCTCAATGTAAGACGAGAGGAAGAATTTAAACCCTTTGCAAAGGGTCCGATTATAATCAATCATATTTTATAAATCCTGATGCCAAGGGGATGAGGTGAACTAGAAGCGTTATCATCATTGGCCAAGACGGACTGGTGAACAAATATTTACTAACTTTTTCTACCCTCTATCAGAATGTGTTTACATTGAGCTCCAAACCGTCCTTTTTAAATTTTATTTTCATTATATTTTGAGGTGATTATAGTTTTAATTAAAGAAAAATGAACCGCTTAAAATATTTTCATGATAATAATTTATTGTACCTATACTTAAATAATTATCAATACTAATTATTTGATAGTAAAAATATTACATTATTTAATTATTGTTTGACACATAATACAACCTTGTATCTAGTAAAACCATTGAGTAGGTAAAGATTATTTTTCAATGGTAATACTATAGAAATGACCAAATGAGTAATGACAATAATAAAATAAATAGGTAGATAACCAATTTACAGCAGTGGCGAAAGAAGAGTATTTAAGGGAATTGAAAACCGTGATTTCCTATCTTTGTCTAACTAATACAGGTGCAACATAGGTATTTAGATCTGTTCTATTTTCAACGTACCGATTAATCTAGTAAATGATTAAAAAAAAAAATCGAAAAACATATTATTTGAACTTTTCGTCAAGTCTACTTGTGATTGACTTTCCCACATGTCTTATTGTATCCCCATAAATCCTCAAAAAGTTATATTAAAAAAATTCATTTTTCAATTTTTGGAGAATATATTAAAAACTTGGTGAAATCAATTTTAAGTAAACTTGGCAAATGTTATTGTCATAAAATTCATTTTTCAAAACATTTTTTTCCAAATTAAAAATTACAATATAATAATATAATTACCAATAAGTGAATATGACACTTATAATATGGTGAAGAATACAGTAAAGTAATTTTCACAGGATGACGAATGTTCCGAAGGAACTCCGATAATAAAATAATAACAATAAAAATTGGAAACTATTGATATTATTATCGGAAAAAAGGTGATGTGTCAAGTGAAGTATGGGTTTCGGTACGATGGATCAACACGCGCATGACTTTTCAGACATGTTGATAAGACTGTTTCCCTTATTGGTTAAAAGAAAGAAAATGTAAAATATACCGCACTCAAGCAATATACATAGATACCGCAGTAGGAACCGAGTAAAAGAAATTATGTATATAGGTACCCTCGCTGGTATGAAAATATATGTATATGTTACCTTTTCATAGATTTGGATCGAAACTAATATTTCCCATGGGCTGGTATGACGCATGGATATAAAAACCCCGTCGGCTATTCTCATTCGATTTCAATAGTGAATGAGCAAGCAACAACAATCGTGAAAGGTTAAAATAAATTAAAATAGCATTCAGTGTTATTATTTATAATAGTATATACGACTATACGAGTTTATTTTTCATTATAAAATAACGCACCTAACACTAATCAATAATTTAATGGGTTTTAATACTTCATTTTAAATTTGAGTAACGTAATGTAATTTAATAATATGTTATTGTACTTTACACAGTATAAAAAAATATACACTTGGTTAATTTTATTATTAAAATATTACAATTTTAATATTTTTAGCCACCAAATCGTTTTACTGTATTAAATATTTGTTTACGCGTGCTACCCATAAAATTATAATTATGTACAAAATAAAATAGCTATATTATCAAAACATTATCTTTGAAGTCTTTAGGCTTAAACACTTATTTTTACCGTGTAAAAAAACTATTCTTTGGGTTAACTTTCATTTTCATACCTGAAAAATACTTCTTTATTAATGTTCTTGATCCCCAATATTGAAATTAGTCATTGTAGCAAAAACGCAAAAATAATCTCAAGTTAATAATTGTACTATATTGTATGTAATCTGTTTAAACTAAAATCAAATGTTTTATCCTTAGATTTGATTAATATTTTAACTTAAATTGTATCAAATATAATACGATAGGTACCATTTATTTGGAAGTAAATTTAGTTTATAAAAAAACCTGTAACATGATTTTAATAATGTTCGATTTTAAAAATTACATAACTAATTTTTAACAAAATTCAGAAAAAAAATACAATACACATAATACTGCTTGGAATAACTTTTAGAGGATAATTTCATTTATATCGATAACATACTTTACGTACTCCTACACTCTATAGTCCATACAATATAGGTCGTATTATGTTATCTATGTATTAATGAATAATTAATACTAATATAATAAATACTAATCACAGGTCACATTAGTTCATTATTAGGTCAATGAATTCCTATCACAAGACATAACAACGCAATTACATGCCATGCACATGGAAATAATGTTAGTCTTAAGGGATGTTTATAGGTGGTACATGAAAACGGATTATACATTACGAAAATTAGGATTTAATTTTAACCGTAACGTAACTTGTAAACACTATTTAAATACTGTGAAAATAGTTATTAATTAATGTACAGCATTTAACAACATGTTCCGCATTTCTAGCAACACTAGAACCGTTCTAATATTATCTTCCTACCCACAATTATTTATAATTATTCATTGTTTTCATACGTATAATAAATAATACATACATATTATATTACTGGCGTACACATATTAATTCAATGGTTAATCGAATAGGCAGCAACCAAAATAGTTTGATTATGATAATATAGGTAGGTAGTAGTTCTATAATTGTGTGACAAATTATTATCAACAGTTTCTGAAAATTATATCAACCATACACAATTTGACAACTACAATATATTTGGAATGTGTGTATGGACTATGGATGTTCAATGCAGTGCTTATGGAATAAAAATCGAATACATGATTAAATTTAATGACATTTAATGACTGAGACCTTTTAGACACCATTAGCCATCCATTGTTTTCCCTAAAACTTCTAATTACAATTCGAAAATTGGTCTTAGAGTTCTACATTGCATAAAGGTTTGTTCGGATAAAAGCTATAGTTTCCACCACGTTTCCCTTTCCCGGTAAAGGGCAGTGGTAGACAGGAAGTGTAAAAGGAAGGGAGTATTTAAAATGGCGCTCGGCCAATTTGTATTCTGGTCGTTCTACGTTTATCCTCTCCCAAAAGCCTCTAATACCGGGCCTTTTAAAAGGCGTTTAGACAAAATGAGCTAAGCATAGATTTACCCGAGATTATCACAGCGAGAGAATTCGTTTTATACATGTTTTAATTATTACTGTCGTTTCATACCACTAGATTAAACTATAAATATAATATTATACCAAACGAATATTGTATAATATTTACCTTAGCGTTGACATCTGCAGTTATTGAAATCAGCACTAATAACAAAACTGGCCAAACTAAACGCATCATATTTCTTCAACCAGTCTAAAACAAAACAAAAAAAAAAACAATTATATTAAACTAGATTGACTTTATTTAGTAGGTACTGTGATATACTGATATTTATCATTTATAAACACATCAAAAATGTTTCATTTAAAATCAAAACACAGCAGTTTATAATCCCTAAACGCAGGATTTCGACCTCGTGGTTGTGACACACATTTACAGACACAAAAACGACTATCGGGCGTGAGATATTACGGCCGCCTCCACGATCCATTCAATAGAGCCACAGCGACAGTCAAGCATCTGTACATTTATGCGGTAGCGCGCTTAGGACCACCAGAACTGGTGCATGGTAACCTACGATTGAACACATCTCGACCCTGGAAAATTGAGATGGTAAAAAGGGTTTTCCTGGTTACGGCCGCTCGACTAGCAATGGCATATTAACTGGAAAATAAATATCTTTGGAAGGGACGTGCTCTTTTGAATGTTATATATATTCTGTTGTTCTCTGGAAGATCCCGAACAATTTTGGTAGTAGTGTAGTACCGCGAAACAGTCTCCGCTAAACAGTCACAGCGCCGTGTCACGTATGCCCGACGAAGAGAGTAAACAGTTTGTGTTTTTATAAGTACGTGTGCTGCAACCATACGGCTCTGTCGCGTCTTCACGGGTGGGGGAGAAGTGAACGGGGGTGGAGGCTTCCTACATACCTTGAAGCTTCATAAACATTTTCATCTCCTCCTAAATTTTGTCTTTTGAAGTTAATTTTTTTGTTACTGAACTGTTTCTGATTACATTAATATTAATACTATTACCTATTGTATACTAATGACTGGTGCATATGCATACTAACTAGGTACTAATAATAATAAGTTAAATGGTTAGATACATTTAAAATCGTTTTATATAAAGTGGTGATCGTGTGACATAAACGTAGTCCACTACTCGATGTTCTCCACTTCGAAGAAAATTTATGAATCATAAATAGGTAGCATTCATAAATATAGGTAGCCGTTAATTGTTTACCTATGTACCTAGTGGGAATTAGGTAATTTTTACATTTTATTCGTTTCTACAGTGATTACTGATAAACAAAGCGTTACGGAAAATCTGTTAGAAAATAAAAACATTTGTACCTACCCAACCCAAAAACATATTTATGTTAAAAATTAAAAATATATATTATAATAGGGTTTCGTCTTGTGGTTAAAATTGTCTACCCATAACCTCTTAAGAACCCGCATGTGTTGTCACCATTGTGGTTCATCTCAAATGCGGTTAACATGTTTTGTAGTCGACTCTTGTTTTTTACGTTATTACATTACTTAACTAAGTACCTAATTATTGTTATTTAAATATTGCGTTTCATGGAATTTTATGTTTTTAAGTGTATGATGAAACTATGTAAGCTCCGTTACCTTCATTAGAGAAATCCAAGGATATAATATTATAATATACTAATCAGTAATCTGTGTACCTAGTTTCATTGCTTTTGAAAGTTACTTAAAAGTTGAAATATTAATATTATTTTTTTGATTTGTTTAGTTTGTCAATAATGATTTGTACACAGCCTTGAGTCATTATATATAAAATATAATAAAATATCAATACATATTTTAATATATTTTTTTCACGTTGTCCACTATTATTTATTGCAGTTGAGGGATGTGATGTATGGCTTTCAAACTCTCTGCCTACTTTAATATAAACAAAAATAGGGGAGGCTTAGTATTGTCTTAACAAATAATTTATACCACGTCTCAAATTCCGATATTCCGTTCAACACCAAATCTAATATTTTATACTGAGCTATAACACCCCTCTAATTATTTTAGGTAATTCGTACCTACAGGTATGCTAATATTATGTCAACGGTATTTTAAAATGTACAACATATAACACAATTATATGGATAATGGATGTAATAGCTAAATTACTCACTGTAATCAAGTTCTATTATGTTTCAGTATTATAAAACATATATTACCCATAACATTGCTGAGTTTCTCTAAGAAACTTAGAAATTAAATAATATTCATAAGTCCATAATATAACATTATATACCTATATATTAAATTATTGACCCAGTTACATAAAAATGGCATGACTTTTATATAAAATAAAAAACATGTTAAATCTTCTGTTCTAAAAGATTGTAATAAAATATGCATAATTTATTATAAGAACTACAAATAAATCTTTGAACGAAACCACATATTATACAAGAGTTACATTTATACAAAATATATATTATAAAAATTTATCTTTGTTGTTCTATTTTAATTATCAAGCTAGGACAATTTAAACGATTTTGTAATATGAAAAAAAAGATAAAATACTTCAGATATACGCCTTGTAATTAAATTACATAACACATATTATACATGAACATGTAACTCAATAGTAAATACACAAGAGACTCGTGTTTACTATCGAATTATTTAGGAATAGAGTTGTGAATAAAACATTCTCAAGGTTTTTTTAAATAACAATTAATTAAATTAAATTATATAAAAATATGTAATAATGTATAAACTACATAATATTGTACAGTTTATATTATTAAAGTATTAATTAATGAAAATATAAAACTTGACATTATACACCGAGCATTAATATTGAAAACTAGCGAAAAAAGTAAAAGATTGTGACTCATATATACACACTAATACACTATATTCACCCTGCACAATACCGTAGGTAACTTTTTATTTCCGTTCAAATTATCGATATACTAAATTGTTGTCATCGTAACGGCTGAATCCCTTCTAATGCTATAAATCGGTTAATTTAATTTCGTCGAAAAACCTTAAAAAGCCAACAACAAACGGACGTTGGTTACGCGGTCGTGCGCGGAACACTGCGGCGCTGTGTTATGCTCCCTGAAAAACTACCCGAAACTCTGACCTTTAGGGACTCCAGTCGGCGTCGTTCCTGCGTTTGACATTCGGCAAAACGCACCGTCGGCGATACGCAATTTTGGCGGCGGTGGGTGTGGGGGTGTGGGAGGATAAAAACGCTCCTTGTTGTTTGGCCTCCCTCCCCCTACACGCCATCCGTCACCGCTATCGCCTCCACTCCGACGTATATATTATATCGGGCCCTCCACAGTACACGCATATATACCACCCGCCAAACGCTACCCCCGCGGACCTATACCTAACAAACAACGGCATGCAATAATTTATTTATAGCTTTTTGACCGCCTCCATATACCAAACACACTGTAGAATATAGATAGTTGAAGTAAAAGTGGAAGAAGTAGTGGTAGTAGTATTATTAGTAAGGGTAGTAGGCTAAATGTATGCGTATGTAGTAGCACAAATATACGACCATTTACCACAGTTCGTGAGCCGCTATCGAGTAAAAAGACAAAATCAATATCGGAATGTTATATTTTGCTCTGACTTTCGACCCCTCCCACCCCACCAAAACCATCCATCCGACCACCAACCACCTCGCCGACACATGCACATTATATACATACACCTAATATCCTACTTCGCGGACGACAAGCACGTGTCGCGCTGTCAAACGCACACAAAGATTCACGCGTAAGTGGTAGGTACAGTGACGGACGGATGTGTGGTCTGTAAATAATTAATAAATCGGACGGTGGAATAAATCATTTTCGGCGGGTAAATGGTATACGAAAATACCATTTTCTATACATCCACGCCCCCCCCCCCAAAATAAAAAAAATGTCTCCGTACAGCAAAAAGCTCGTGGAGAACGCAAAAGGTACAAGCCTCAAGTTATTGTTAAACTTTTTTTTCTCAACGTTTTGTTATTTTTTAATTAAAGTCGCTGGTATTCCTTTTTCTGACGTCTTAACCGGCAATGTTTAATTATTTTTATTTTTCGAATGGATATAATTTTTCAAAGTGTTTACAATTCGTTAAATGTTTATATTAATTGCTATACCTGTTTCCGTCGATATGTATGATATCAAATAGGTACTTACATCACAATACAAGTTACCACAATATGAACAATTTTAGTGTTTTATATTACGCCTGCTACAAATTTCCAAAATTTTAATCAAAAAAAAAGTATTAAAAAATAGCGTTAAAAAATTATTTTTGAACCATTTTTAAATTTAGAAAGTCATCATGAATTTTTTATTTTTCGATAGGATATATTATGATAATATAATAAAACATGGTGCCTACCTACCTACCAAATTTAGTTTTCATACTAAAAATATACATTGCTTCCTCACAACATTTTTGGGAAATACCACTTAGGTATCAGTCTTATTGAACTATTTACAAAATTAAAACTAGATTTAATTGTTGTAATAGTATAATATGTCAATGAGACTTATGTCTGAACAAAGTTATATTAAAAGTCCTTTAAACGTCGTATTATCAACAATAATACATTTTATTGAATAATATATTCTTTAAATTTCAATAGACTACACACACTATAAATGTAGGTATTACAGGTATTATAGTTACATGCCATAAATTGAACAAAAATAAATTATTGCAACGATTTAAATTTTAAAAGCAAGTAATTTTAAAATTTCCAATTAAATAAAATATTTCAAAAAGTAGTTTATATTTTTATTTTCCTAGATACAATAATTGTAAAGTTACGCTGTATGAAAATGTATGATTTATATGACCAAGTTAAATGCACTTTAACTGATATTTCTATGAATATAAATTATAAATGCAGTGTATAAAATCTGAAAAGGTTAGACTTAAAAACTGTATTTTAAAGAAATTATTTCAATAAAAATAAAAACTGAGTGCAATGTACAATATTATTATGTCACGAATCTTTTCGCTGTACAAGAAACTGTACACGATTATTTTATTTTTTACGCCTTCTCAAGTGCAACCCTTGTTTTTACTCTCTAGCTATGGCACCTGACAGGGTCGTTGGCAAAAGTCACGTTACTTTTTTGTTGTGCAAAAAAAATAATAACTGAGTTTCATTGTGCGTGGTCACGAATCTTATTACGAAATATTCTGGACAAGTTTTTGCCTTGTTATAATAAGGAATATAGTATAACGAAATTATTTAACTTTTAAAGAATGAATATTTGAAAAAGACAAAAATCAAAAATACACGAATATTGATAACAACGAAGTATATCCTCATCAGAAATATATTGTATCAATATATGACCTACAATGATCAAACATTTATTTTAAAAAAATGACACAAAAATAATAATACGGTAAATTGTAAATAAAAATAACTTGTTTATACACATTTTATGGTCTACGAAATATTATTATATAGTTAGTAGGTACCCACAGAAAAAAATAATCTTTTTTTATAGGTTTACAATCTTAGTAAGTTTTTAACTACATAAAAAAACACGCATCAACACAAATATAAAAATTCAATTTAAACTTATGATTAATAATCAATCCATTATTAAATGCATGCAAGTAAAAAAAAAATAGATAGGTAGTAAAACTGTTTTTTATTTATTTATTCGTATAACAATAGTAATAGTTAAGTACTTACTTTAAAAACATAATTTTATCATTAAATTCAATAAAAATGTTAACACCTCTGGTACATTATTGTTACTATACTATGACGTACTAATCAAAAATAATCACAATCTTCTACATTATTATCGGTCGTAGAAAAGTTAACAAATATACTATATTCTATGAAAATAAGCTATTGTGTGTTTACCATATTTATAATACTGTACATACTCATTCGTTTTTAGTATGCCTACTTATATAAAATGAAAGTTAAGTTCAAGTGCTGACACTGCGATTAGACTGAGTATTCGAATGATTTTTTATGCAATAAAATAAAAGCTATAAAACCAGATTGCATTAGAGACAAATTTGTTCTTCCAATATATTTTTACGATGCCGTATGCATTTATGTTCTATACAACTTGATTTCGTATATTCCCCTATATATATTTTTCTTCCTTCGTATACGCATATTATTAGACGTGATATAATAATATATAAACGTATACTGCTGCAATAATATAATCCATCCATCAAAAATGGGTAATCATGTTTTTCAGTGAAATTCAGATCTGTTGTTCGAGTGATAAATTTTACAAGTGTAGAAGATATGTCCGTGATGCCCTTACTTCCCCGCCATTATAACCCACGGACAAGTAGTAATTTTTCCATCCTTCAATATTCCATTCCAACACGCGTACAGGATTGATGTCATTATAAAAGACGTTTTCGAAACCCTCACATACCGATCACATTTCATCCTGTCATTGATCTTTATTTATTTATCGTCTACTTCTTACCACTATCTCAGCAAAACGTTTCATAGCCAAAGTCTCCCCCATCAATACTAGAGTACAAATAGTATGTTACCATGATTAATACAATCTTTGTATACGATATAAATATATAATATACAAAATGTAATTTATTTTTAAAAGATAATTCAAGACTTTGTATTTTAACACAAAATGTATGATCCACAGATCATTAACTAAAGAATGTAAAGTAGAATGCTAAACATATTAAAATAATGAAATCCCAAAATATTTTTTTTAGTTCGCTAATAAAATAATATATTTATAAACTTACTATAGTGTTTGTTATTACTTTTATTAGATAAATTTAAAAAAACTAATTACAAATTTAGGTATATGAATAAGGTCTAAAATTGACTTAATGCGATCATACGTAATAAAAGCCATTCGACTAATATAAGGATATACCTACAGCAATTGTATATATATTTTTAAAAATCCGTAAAATTTAATAGGAATATTAATTTAGTAGGTATACAATAAGTTACATTTTCAAAAACTGACAATAGACGATGAATCTGACTTTTGTTTGTTATGGTTGTGTAAAAAGAAATTTCACCAAAACTGCCAGCAGTTTTCAAGACATTATAAATAATACTTCAATCAAGTTTTTGGAAAAAATCGGTATATAATAAAATATAAATAATATAATTAACTAGTTAAAATTAATATAAAAGCTATACAAAATAATACTCGTTTTTATTCGTCAACATTGGGACAGAAATATAGTATTTTAGTGTGTCATTCTAATTCTAATTATTATTAATTTGAAAACGACACACATACGAAGAACGATTCTGATCGAACCTCAGTTATAACCACGATCAATAAATGCTAAAAATTATATCTTTCAAGTGTCAACAACATAATATAAAATATTTCAAATCGAGAAAAGTAGATAATATGACATTTGTGAAGCATTACTCTATCCATCTCAAAAAAAGTATTACTGAAAATTATATTATTTTAGATGATAATAAAAATATTGGGATTGCACATTCTATTTGAACAGACACAGATTAAATAAGTTAGATGAATTAAGAATAAAATTCCAACACTACAAATTTAATTTTAAACAAACAATTTTAATTTACTTTAAATTCATCGAATCGCAAAAAAGTTATGATAAACCAGTCGATTAAGTTTAATATTAACCACTAAATAAACTTTAGGAGAAAATTGGAAATCATAGAGATGGTATAACCGGTAGTTGTAAGTATATTTTGTACAAAAATATCAATAATTTTTTTTAAATATAATTTTAAATCCAATATAATATTCCTCGCTTTACTTGGAATCTAATAAAAAGTAGTCTAACCTAATATTAAGGTTTACCTACCTGACCAGATATGATAAGTTCCTAATAATATAATATAATAGGCCTCATAGCCTTGCTCTCATAGCCTCAATATATTCTATATGTCCGGAATAGGTACTTAAAAGGACAAATTAAACGCTAATGTTTTGCTAAATGTATTTACTATCAACAAATTAGTTTTAACCACAATGTTAATTTGAATATTGGAAATGTGAAATTTATTATTTAACAAATACTTGTTACTTACGATAAATTCAATGTTTGTAAGTGTCGGCACATAATTTCTTTCATCACTATATGGTAAAATACGCTTTCACTGATGGATGACACCAGTATAATTCTAAGCACGTCTTGACTGTTTGCCAAAAAGTCGTGTTTATTAGAACTTTAACTCGTTCAATTCTCTCATGTTTTTATATATTTTTCCATCTTAACCATCACCTAGGGTTGGGGAAGGTGAGAAATGCCTAACAGATCGATACACATGACTTTTGGTAAGCATCCAAAAATACCGCTGGCACGCGACACCTTTGCCGCCGTGGTATTGCAATAAAAGTTTTTTGGAACTTTTGGCAACAAATAATAACAACAAAAAAATACTAGTAAAATAACGTAAAAGAAAAAAATTCCAACCGCTCAAAACCTATCAAAAAAACACCAAATCAATACTGCCCCAGGTGGCCGTCAAACCCGTTGCACACGATTTAGCCATTTAAAATACTGAATGAAATGTTATGTGCTAGTAAATTGAGTAAAATGCTGTAATGCATTAAACATGTATCTACCCATCTTACAGAGCTTATAAAATTTTAAAAATAATTTCTTAAACCTCTTATCTAATATTTAATACGTTTTTTTTTTCAATTTGGTATCTTTGAATAAAATACAATGCATATAATATGAAGATATAATCGTATAGGACATATGAGAACTCTGAATAATGAGTAATTCTTGTTAGCTCTCTAATAAAATAACTTCATGTGAAAACGTATCGAATATACTAACAATTAGTGATTTAGCAGTTATTGATTATTAAATATTTTAAAAGAAAGTCCAATTTTGTATATTCAGCTAATGGAAATTGTTAGTTGAAAAAGGGGGAAAGTAGGTAACCAATCTGTTGTACAGTACCTATAGGAGTCGAGAGTACCTCGTCATTGAGTAGGTCATCGTAATGGATGTGTTAAATTTTAATTCAATGATAAATCCATGCATACGAAAAACGATTCTGAGCAGAGACTGTTATCCTATGTTTCTAAGTATATATTATCATATATTTTATATTACTTTTAACTATTATAGTAATTTATTTTATTGTTATAGTAAAACGATAACACGTTCATCTTTTCCCGAAATTTATCAACATTTTAACTTCAATCGCTTATAAATACAAAAATCGCGCATTTAATATTTGTAAACTGCAATAAGGAAAACTTATGTAGGATGTTATATTACATTTTCAAGTTATTTTCAGTTATCCATTTTTTAAATTAGGTACAACAAAAAAACGGAATCAATGTTGTTAAAAACTGATCTTGCGTAAAAATTCACTAGATACATTTTTCTACCAGAAACCACCCCCAAAATTGGAAAACAAAGCAATTTTACTATGTACACCAAAATTTAATGTAAGTTATAAATCAATACCTATCGTATACCGTGTAAATAGGTTCGTGGAATAAATAGCTTAAAATTGATTTAAAACATTAATTTTCTATAAAAAATTATAATGTATGTATAAATACAATACACTTCAAGTCCCTACAGTTAATATTTTTGAATTACCTACAATACAAAATAGTTATTTTTCGTTTAAAATCCAATTTTATCAAAATTTGAACTTCAAAATATGTCTATGGAAAAAATTATTCCCATGTTATCATTTTATTTATAAGTTTTAAGACTTCAACAGCTAAGGGTTATTACTTTATTAGTCTATATTTGCATATAAGTAGATTAACGTAAATGATTAATTTTCAATATTTTTACATTGCTGGGAGAACAACTAACGAAGATTCTTTCATATTAAATGTTCAGGTATTACTAAAAAATAATTAACTAAATACTTACTTAATAAGATTTACTCACTACTTATGAAATTAATGCTTGTTAAAAAAAAAAAAAATGTTAGAAAATTATTTAGTTTACTGTACTACTTACGAGTGATCAATTATAATCATTATTCGTAGACCACTACAATGGAATTAAATAATATTATAAATTTTAATTATAAATAATTTATTAAAATATTCCTCTTTATCTTCCAAACAAATAGGTAGGTACTTATATAATACAATAATATATTGTTAATGGTAGGTAAATATATGATCATAGACCTATCTAAATTTACCTGTTTTCTAAATAATAATCTTAGCTTAAATTAAATTAGATAGGTAGTTTAAAAATAAATTGTTGTTTATATTGAAACATTAGGCAATTTACATTTTACAAGTACAAATGTAATTAATTTATTACGAATCATTTTATATTTTTTTATCTTTTTATTTAAACTTTATTCGTTAATTTGGTAATAATTATTTGCCTACTTAAACGGTTTTACATGACATATTTTATAACACATTTTTTATAAATGTAATATAATTGGTGAATAAAAAAAAATGTTGTTCATGATGATTTTAATATTGGTAGCATATGGAATGAAATCTAATGTCTTATATACACATATTTACCATCACATTTATTTTATTTTATCCGATTAGCCATGCATACTATTAACATAATATTGAAATAAACGAAATCTGAAAATGATAGCTTTCCATGCTACTCAAGCGGACTTGTATCACGTCATGTGTGGGATCCTGGGATAGTGTGGAAAATGCTCGTTATGAACAATTTTTATTTCTCGTTACATATCACTATAGGTACTTCTATATTTTCCAAATCTCCCTTCAGCACACTGTTATAAATACGTATTATATCTCTTACTCCAATTCGTGCAACCACTATAAAATTCAAATAAAAGTAAGCGATAGATACCTACATACTATGGTAACTATTAAAACTTCCCAATTTTAATATACTTACCCAATGGTAGGGCCATGGGCAATGTGTCACAATATGAATAATAAATATATAATAACAACAAAATATAGATACCAACATTTTATTAAGTAGGTATTACAACACATATAACCAGCTACCTATAGCCATTATTCTAGATTGGACTTTTTTATTGTCATTGAACGATATTCTTATAATTATATGAGATATAAATACTTACAAAAAACTTCTCCGTATTTAAATGACGTACATGGTTTTCAAAGATTATCGGTTATTATAATATTTTATACCACAAATTGAACGAAAAGTATACACGGGTTAAATACGTCCGAGTGCGAGAACGCGGACGCGGAAACTAGTGTTTTCCTTTAAAACGCTACTCAAGCACAAGCATGCACGAGGGGTTGGAAACGAACGGAATGAGGGTTGGAGGTGGACCGAACGCGACATCTATCGCAAAAATTTCGAACTCGATAGATGTAATTTTCTCTGATTTTAAAACTACGTGATAATAATAGGAGTTACGCTAATAAGTAATAATGTAACTGCAACGTAGGCTGACACAATAATAATTGTGTGCGCTTTTTAAACACATATTTTAATTTGTACCTAATGAATATAAGTATATAACGAATATATTTTAAACTTAAAAATAACTCAGCGTATAAAAATATAACTAATTTATATGTATATTATATTTAGTAAAAACTGAGAACATTTTTACGATGACTATATAGGTTTGTGAAATCAATACATTTAATTATAGTTCTAACTTAAGCCATACATTTTACTTAAACCTTACCGACCTCACATCAGTGTTGTAGGTACTTATAAAAAAAAATGTTGGAGACCAATTATCCTGTTTTTAAATGAGAGAATAATGGTTGACATTAGGTATATTACAATTGAAGTATTAAAAATTATACTTATATCAATGCATATTACTCTGAAAACAACAATTGAACATAGCAATAGGTCAATTAATATATAGGTACTCTAATACCAGATTACCGTAAATGAAAATATACGTTATATTATATACCCAATTAAATAAAATGTTGAACTAAACATTAGCTTAACACATTATTTTGTATTGTAAATTACAGTAATATGTATTTTATATTTTAAATAAACCCATGGTCGCGTCCTTCAAACTCCCATGTTAAATTTTTGTTTCAATAGTATGACATAATTTAGTATACTTACCTATATAGTGTTACGCTTGGTGGTCAACTTGATTGGTATTTCATTACATAATTATACTATGCTATGGGTATTATTATAAATACTGCTATAGTTGCATTTTTTTTTAACAATTATTCACTTCCAGCCTATTTGAAAATGTTTGAGGTATTTTACTGATAAAATAAAAAACAATTTAAAAAAATATATGGTTTTTTAAACATTTGCTTTTATTTTTTTTCCAAGACTTGGACATTTTTATCAGAGACAAAAATTAATTAACTGCAGTTCAAACTAGATTTTATTTTAAACTATTTTAATTAAAAACGAAAATAATACAGGATTTTGGATTGGGTCGGGGTATACCTACTTGCCCCGCTTCACTCAACTTAGGTATTACCACAAATTACATATTGGTATATCGTGATATTATACTTAAAATCCATTATAAACCAAGTTATTTGAAAATTGATTCTAAAAAGGCTCAATAATTACAAGTTTACAAAGTTGACAACCATGACATTGTCTTAAATTTCTTCGATAATATTTGACGTTTGTCCATAGTGTTTCCCTGTATTTAAAGAAATTATAGAAAATAATTACCTCCTCGCCGTATTATCCAGATAAGAGTTCTGATATATAAAAGCTCTACATAAAACTTTAAGAGCACTCCTTCGGCGTTCTAATTAAAATAATGTTCACAGTTTATATATTGGAAAAAAAATACAAACATAAACCAAAATATACCTTGCAGCTTGGTTCACTTAAATTCTAAATGTTTTATTTTTTTCGGTGCATGACGTGATAACGTTGTATAGAGTTAATTATTACATTTGTTGAAGTGTTTTTATTTAAAGAAGAAAATATTAAATATTGTGGTAATTAAAATCACAAGTTTGAAATCAAAAAAAGTAAAGTAAATATCACTAAAGCATTTTTATATTTATATTTTTATTTAATTTCATACAAACTGTCTTGTCTATAATATTATGAAAAAACTAATTTAAAAATTGATTACAGGTATACGTGATTTTCCAACTAGGTGTACCTACATTGATTCCCTAAATTAATTTTAAATGCCAAATGATTATAGGTAGAAATTACAATACAATTGAAAAAATAAAATTCATATATTATTATATAATATTAATTATTTTTCAACAGTAGGTATGTATAATATTGGTTATTAGTATTATTTTTACTAAACTGTACCATTACTATTATTTTTTTTTGTAGGTATCCATCAAAATCATTCGTATTGACTAAAATTATATTTTAACGTACACATATTATAGTACAATATTATGTTATGGCCAAAGTGTATGGGCATCATTTATATTGTATAGGTATAATAACTAGTAAACATTATCTATATTCTATAGGTACTATGGAACATAAGTACTTAACTATACCTAAACTAATTTAAACATTAATTTTATTATAATAATCACTCTATAATATTCCATTAAACTAAAATCTGTACGAGTAAACTAATTTTAAAGTCAAAACGTACTTATTAATTATATTATTTAAATATTAAAAATTATATTGACGGCAACCTTTACTGTTGTCATCCGCATGATAAATCAGTTGTTGTGTTGGAGGATGTAATGTACAACTGTATTGTGTAGCTAACACAAATAGTGATCGGTTCATGCAGAAGGAACACACACACCACACGACCTTGCGAGTGTTTCACTAGGTTTGTCACTGTTATAGCTCACACTAAATCGGTATCATTCAATGTGTTTTGAACGTGTTGTGTACAATACCTGACATAATTTTCGAATAACTTTTTACTTTTTTTATAGTAAAAACTATTGTAATTATTATTGTTTTTGTTATGATAATGTATGTATATCTATAAAAAATTTCACCGCGAAGAAAATATTAATTTATTTATATATGGATATAAAAATAAAGGTAAGTGATTATAAATAAACATATTTATTTTTAAGAACTTGCCGTTGATATTACGTTAATTGCTTTGATTTTAAATACAAACTTTTAAAAACCAGTAACAAGTGTCTCTGTTTTTACATTAATAACATATTAAGACAAATATTGTAAAATACATAATTAATATATGGATTCAAAATTAACTTATTTTATTTATGGGTTTATTATAGCTTAAAATATTATTATCATAGTGCCTAAAAATATGATTATTTTCAAAAATGAAATCGTTCTAAAATAATTCTTAACAAAAAGTCATATCAATTAGAATTGTTGATTTAACAACTCATCGATGTAAATGGATACATATTTTATTAATGATATACAACTGAAATACTTATTAGGTACTTGATTGTTTTTCGTTTATGTTTTATTGCCAACACAGTAACAATAATACATTATTTTATAAATATCAATAATTATTCGGCTTTTTTTATTAGCAATGAAATACGCAAATAACATTTTAAGTTAAAAGTTTTAACGGAATATGTAGGTGTCGGTTATAATAATATAATATTTATATACTCGTCATACTCACATTTATATAATACATTTGAAGTATTTAACTAGTAATGAAATAATAGTTTTTTTTATTACTATTGACTAAGCTTCTAAGATTTGAATATTAGTTTATTTCATACTTTGTTTTAATATTTTTTAGTGAAATTCAAGAAAGTATAAATAATTGTGTATTGATAGATTAGAAATACTATAAGCTGAGTTTGTTCATTTCCACCAATTTATGTTTTTAGAAATCGATGAAACCTTTACAGATTTTACTGTTTAAAAACACGTTATTAGATTCGAAATCCTAATAATATATATGAAATTTCAAATGATAAACAATATTAAATTAAAAAAATTATAACCAGAAACGTATACATTATTTCATTTAAATAAAACTTTCAAGTAGAATATCTATGATTTTATCCAACAATTATATTAGTCAATTATCAATGACATTTTAATGTAGGTTAGTACATATATTATAAAACGAAATAAATTGTATTGAGTACTTACCAATAATTCAACTGATGAATAATTTATAGTAAATAATAGAAGCAATATAACTTTATATGTAGGTACCTACTTACAATTGTATGATGAAGTTAATTTTTTTAGATTTTTTTTACTAAACTCGAATACCTTTAGTTATTTCAATATTATAGTTTAAGGTTAAAGTAGATATAAGGTTACTTTAATATATATAATATATATCTATATATAAATATTGCATAAATTGTGCGTTGCCGTAAATCATTAATTACCTATTTTTTCAAGTAAGTTAAAACTGTTATACAATCCTTTCACTATACAATCCAAACACTATTTTCAACCGATCAGAATTATTTTTTTATCTTTATTCTTATGCGATTATATAATATTAGGTATTTAATTTAAATGTAGGTACTCAATATTACACCACTGTCCTGCGCTCCTGTGCTGAATGCCTAATAAGCCTTTATTTCCCTTTATTGGAGCTATTGGTATATTCATTAAATATAATAGTACGATTAAGATAAACCAACAAGTATGAATAGTATGATAAATAAATAATGATTACAAATATTTTATAACATATTAATTTACAATGCAGTAAGTACCGATATATTATATATGTCAATAAATTACTACTGAAAATATGAATGATTATAATGTATTACTAACTTGTGTCCTGTTTCATAAACATTAGTCACATAACGTCATTAACAACTAATATCTGAGTAATGATGGGTATATTATTAATTTTATTAGCTAAAATATCATTATTGCTTGACAATTATAATTTAAATATAATATTTTAAAAATTAATATGATGGCATACTGATTTGTCCCACTTTTGGAATGTAAACCCATATTAAACTAAAGATCTACCTACCAACATATAGTTAAAACGCAATTGATAAAATCTATAAGAACATTAAAAAAATACGTTTTGTATTTTATACATATGTGATAATTTTTGAAAAAATCTGTGAAGTAGCTCTGATGTATAGTATGTATCGAATGTGCAACGTTCAGTATAGGTTAGGGGTACTCAACCTACGTGTCGTGGCTCCCAGGGGCGTCACCGATTATTATCAAGGGAGCCGCGTTGGCAGTAGAAAATAAAAATGTGTTTATACTTTATTTTATTATTATCATTTTTTGTATGGGATTCGTTTAAATTGTTTTCAAAATTAGAAGAACCAGTGTATCCAAAAGGGTAATATTATATCATATATGGGTATTATTGTTATAAACTAAGAAATCAATTCTGATGTATTGGTTCCGTAAAATGATGTGAGTAGATTCATGGTATAAATAACTTAAATTTGGTCTATATAGAAAATTATAATAAAAGTTATTACGAAAAGTCCCTATACCATCAATACGATTTGAATTACAATGGAATAACCAAAAAATGTTGTTTAAATATCGAATTTGGTCAACATTTGAATTTCAAATGCCCATTAAAAAGTTGCACCAATTAATTTATCGATATTTTTGTAATTATGAAATCTATTTGAACCAGAATAAAAATATTTTAACAATATTTATTAGAAAACTAAATATATTCTAAAATGTCAAACGCATATTATATAGGTATAAACTATATGAACTATATAAATTACTTAATTAGTCTAAATATTTTGAAAATTTGAACATGTAGAAAAATAATAATTGAAAACTTAAGTATTAGTGAATTGATCCAAGTTTCTACGCTCAATGTTTTTAAAAAATAATTCTTTTTAAATTGTAATATGTCATGAGATTAACGTATTTCATTAAAACTTGAATTTTAAACGCTGTAGTTGCTAATAAAATACAATACAAATTGGTCAATGAATTTTCACAATTTTTAACTGTTGTAAGTTTAACTTATGTTAGATACTGTTTACATAAACTATATAGATTAAGTTTATTTTTTATTGCTCAGGCCCAAGTGCACTGTTTATACTTAAATATATTTACTAAAACACTGATTTATCTTCGGAAAATATTTGAAATTTGAAAGCTTAAATATTTTAGAGCAATTTATTTTAATTGTTAATCGAACTTGAAAAAAATGTACTTAATGTTAATCTTTTTTGTTTTAAAAAAATTCTTTCAAATAAAAGGTCTACTTCATTTAACTCGAATCTATAAGTACGAATTCGGTACTCGGTAGTGCCAATAACAGGAAATAACCGATATTCTCATTGGATAATAATGACAAAATTTTAGGCGAATGAAGATTAAAAAAATATTATTACTTTGAGAGAAATACTGTCGGTTTGATAACTGATTATAATAATTAACGTTTCTTATAAATCTATGGTTTCTCCTTATAGTAAGTATTTAATTTTATACTACGAACTGATCTATAATAATTATTTTTATCAATTGTTGATTACTACCTTTTGAAAAAAATGATGTCATATTGTCATATGATAACAATAAATACATAGTATAATAAATATTATACTCATTTATAAAAATGTAGTCAAATATACTTGAAGGAAAATAAACATATTGTTTTGTTCTATTAATAATGGAACTATATATTATATTATCACATTAAATATCTTATATTATAGGTAGGTAGGTACTAATAAGATAATAGGACATAATATATACCTACGTACATAAACCTAACCAGGGCTTAATTTTTTAATTTTTTTTTTTTGTGGGGGAAGGGATTTAAACAAGGCTATATTATATTTTTAATTTTTTTAGATTTTTATAATTAAAGTATTAAATAATGTGCTATTATCATCATGGGAAAATCCACAGCAAATTAGGCAATTTAATATAACTTACATTTAAAAAAGGTACATATTTGTAAATTAGATTCATAAAGCAACCAGAAAGTTAGCATCGATATTCGATGCGTAGTGTTCTTCTTGTAACTTAATATGAGCTTTTATTGAATTATTATAAACACAATATAATAATTATTCTAAGAAAGCGTTATGGTTATTTCAATCACCCTATTACTCTTTAAAGTTCACGAAATAGTTTTCAATTATTTCGAATTATTAAAAAAGTGTTTTACTTGGGTATATTTGACATATTGTACAATATTGTAAAAACTTGTCCATTGACTTTTAATATATGATTGCAAAGTTACTTGAGTAGATCTAAAACCTAAAATACTTATTAGTTATTATATGATTTATATAAATTAAAACTAAATACGCAATAAATACTTAATACTTAATTTGTATGGCAGTAGGTACTATATCTGCGTTTGTCATATAGGTAATAGCATACTCAGGAGTACAACTATATTACTTGTTAGTAGACTACATTTATTTATATTTTTTAATTTCAATGGCGTGTCTATATATAATAAACTAGGAAAGTCAATTAGACATTAGTGGTAAGCAATACAAATCTACTGTTTACAAGTAAAACGGTAGAAAAGGAAAAAGATATAATATTATCATGGATATTATACAATTATACGAGTACAATGTGGCACATTGAATGCGGTTTTTACACAATCAATTTTAATTATTACCATATTTTTATCACTGAACAATAAACATTCTTTGTTCAAAAACTAAAAATGTAATTTTCATGACTATAAAATTATTTAATTTAAAATTATTAGCATACCACATTTTCTAGTGTCTTTTATTGATTTTAATTGAATAGTCACCTCAACTATGTTATGGACGTTAAATAGACATAATATGATAATAAAGCTCGGCTTAAAGTCGGAAATCTTCAAAACATCAGTACCTACTCGAATCCTACGGTGTTAAATAATACGTTGATATATTACCTAAATAATAAGAATTATAATACAATAGGTGGTATCAAATGATTATACATTTATATCATTATAATATAAGCTCCTAGATAAGTAGCTATATAGACGCCTACGTTTGAAGTAATAATCATCATCTTAATTCTTTTTTTGTGAATTTTTACTTAATCTCGTAGATAATTATTTCAAAAGTATTATCGAAGATAGATAAACAATAAATAAAAATAAAACTTATTAATACTATGTGCTTTGCAGTGGCACCGAGTTCAGTAAAATAATGTGGTTCAATTCTAACCAAAGTTCAAACCCAATTCATCATTCAAAAAACGGAAGAAATTATTTAAAACACCAAACCACACAAAGCCCCTAGCTTCACTCGCAAACTACATATATTTTATTAAATAATTAAGTTTTTTATTTTATTGTTGTAACGATGTCGATCATAGTCACTGATCAGTTAGTCAGTGACTATGTTCACAAACGAATCGTGGAAAAAAAAGTCCCGATAAAAATTAATGAAAATCATAGGCGCTTAGAATTATTTCACAAATAGCGAGGTACGTCAACGCCCGCGTCGATTTGCTCTCGAATTGAGGAACATTAAAACCGAGATACATCCTGTATAATCAAGTAATAGAGCTATTAGCCAGCACAAGTATAAATTTTAATACATTATAGGTACATAAATATGGAAACATTATTTTTAGATATTAGATTCACAAAAAATAATTAAATTCAATATTTCATGTTGAAATAAAGTTTATCCAAAATTAGATTAAATGTCCGTTAATTTAATACATAATAATATTTAGTACTCGCAAACCCATCTATAACCTGATTTGTATCAAATATCAATATCAGACTATTCAGGCACATGAAACAATCATCAATTGTTTTAAATGATCATGAGAATTGAAAAATTGTTGTTATCAATCGATTTTTGAAAATTTTTAATGGTTATGTGCTAGATACTGCTAGATACTTTTAGATTATAAGCGATTTAGAGAACCGTGTATATATACTGTTCAATGCAGGGAAAATGCTCTGTAATCCGGAATTTTGGGTTTTCAGATAATTTTAGATTCGGCCAAAGATAAATAATCACACATAATTATTACACTGTCATAGAAATTCGTTTTATAGGTATACAATAACACAGGCATATTCATAGGCGCAAATATGAGGGATTTAGGGTCTAAGACCCCCCCCCCCACACAAATATCCATAGCACCTCAAACATTTCCAACATTTTGTTTTAAGCTTATTCAATATTATCAAAGTAAGGCTTTAGGCCCACAAATCCCAAACAAATAAACAAATAGACGCTTATGGGCACATTAGTACCTGGTTATAGAGTAATACAATGCCTACTGGCTGTTGTAATAATGCATTACCAAAGTAATAAGTAACTAATACGTGTGTAAGTACCCAGTACCTACTTACTTTAGTAATAGTATTAATTATCCTGGATCATTTTTTTACGAGCCCACTCGGTCACCACCCACCCACCATTTTAGGTGGTTCAAATGAACCAACTAAGGTGCGTACTCGGCGCCATTGGTGCTTTGGTAATACAGTACACATACTATATTATATAGAGTTAGGTACTTAGGCGCAGTCATAACAAATATTACTTATGTAAAAATCTGCGAAGAAAATATTATCAACGTCTAACCTTTTTTTAATAAACAGTATTTCAAGTGCCTATCCGTCTATAACTTATTCAAGTGGAATATTATGCAAAACTAACTATAGTAATCTTAAAAGATAATGAGTAATTACCAAATATAAAAACAAAGTCTTATAATTAATACAGCTTTAGGAGTTTTATGGCGTAGTACATAACTGAAATAAATCGCGTTAGTGACTATTCAAAAAGGTTTTACTTGGATTTTATAAACTTACGTATACATATTATATTATTATAATATACTTT
>NC_042495.1:109533301-109533489 GCF_005508785.2 Acyrthosiphon pisum
CCGATTGGCAATTATTGTTCTCTCAATTAATTGATTTCGCTATCTCTAATCTTAATAACTTAACTTATCACGATGATGAAAAATATAAATCAATTTACTCACTTAATACTTGATTCCTCTAAAGAACCCTTACCCCTCTGACGAGATGATTCCAAAAATTATCCACCCTCGCCTCCATCTGTAGGATC
>NC_042495.1:109533589-109535522 GCF_005508785.2 Acyrthosiphon pisum
TTCTTGTACCCGAGCAGTTAATAAACGTCAAGGGCGTCTACAGGTGCTTTTCGTGGGAAAGCGGGATTTTACTCTTGAATGCCGCTTTGCTAAACAAAACATATATGCCTATATACTATATACTGTATTGAAATGTTTGATGTTTGTGTCAACGGTCTGTATAATCAGCGTAGAAACAATGAACAAAATTTATAAAATGTATTTTTCTATTAACAAAAACGGAACATCGCGCGACTTATGGGGGGGTCAATCGCTCCCTAGTCCCCCCCCCCCCCCACCACAAGGACGTGCCTGATAAACGTTACACATTACAATGTACAATATATAGACCGCGTTGTTTGTATACTTATACCGCAGTCATCTCGGTAGTGCATATATTATACCGCGACCGCTGTCCATATTGCATGTAAATATGCGGTACCTACTTATAGAGGAGTGGGTAATATACTTTCTGTCGGCTAGTTTTAGGAAAACGGTTTGCACGTCGTAATTCATTCGCCATTCGCGTAGTAGTCCATCGCGTCGCCCCGTCCGATTTTCGATCAAATCGTTTTCGCGTCGTCGTCCGCGATTGCGTATAATATATTATTCATGACAATAAGTAATAATAATATGTGTTATTGGTGAACAGTGCGTTACGGCATTCCGTAGAAGTAATTTTTGTCGCAATACAATAGCATGATGTTATTATAAGTAGTAAATTTGCAATAGAGTTTCATCGATCACGTTCAGACGAAACGCGCCGCACGCGTTCTCCGAGGATTATACGTGCCGATCGCGGAGCGAAAAGGTGTACCGTATCACAGATATTATAAGAAATAAAATATGCTGACTGTGACCGTTAAGGTACTATAATTACGCTGTCACCGTTTTCCGTGTAAACCGTGTGGTTAACGCGTTATCATAACGCACCGAATATGGTCGAAAATGATATTATTATATTGAAATATTTCGCCGTGTTATTAAATATGGTTATATTGCAATGACTATAATATAATATTGTAGCGAAAATCGTTTTGTCTAGACAATTATTTATTTAATAATTTGGCGAATAACGAGAAAATTCTGAACACGAACCACATAATATTATACAGTACCTATACTTAACTCTCATTCTCGGGTTATTCGGATAGCGTAGACGGTATACTCGTATATAATAATATATATGACCGTTGTTTTGAAACTTATTGCAATGATTACACATAAAATGTACAGTGTGTCGTGTAAGTACAGGATTTTAATATCCATGTAAAATCTTAGTAAAGCAGTCACGTTATAATTTGCCGACCAGCGATTTTTAATGTTTTCATTTTGCGCGCATGCGCGTCCGTCGAAAGTCGCGCCGAAAGCTGAGGCTGTCCAGCGCGCGCGATTCCGATGGGAAGATAATGTCACTAGCCTCTAGCTGAGGCTTTGCGAACAACTTTTAAGGTCACTGCGTGCGTCTTATAATAAATTTTAATAGGCATGAATTCTAACACTATGAATTACAGACGAAACTAAACATCATAATATGAATAATAATTTTAATTAACCATATACTTCTGACGTATACATTGTCGATATTATTATACGCGATAAAATTTAAAGTGATAGTTTTTGTTATTAATGTTAGGTACATGCCTGATGTGTCACGTACGCCTACCTACATAATACATACAAAACGATTACCACCATACACAATTATTCCATTGTCGGCTACAATAATAATATATAGGTAATAACTGAAGATCCAAGGACGTCATTAGTGTAGGAGTAAGAGGACGTCGCACCCGCATAATATGTTGTCTCCGTACAAATTTTACGCTCAGTAGATCACGTTTAGGCCCGTTAATTTTAAAATTAGAGAGAATTGACGTCTTATAAAATTGAAAGGTAAGGATATTATCTAGGGCATTGAGATCGGCTTTTTGTTACCTATATTTCAATTTTA
>NC_042495.1:109535579-109616155 GCF_005508785.2 Acyrthosiphon pisum
GTTACCTATATTTCAATTTTTAAGTGAATTATGAATATTTTAAAATTGTAAATTGTTTATACATCTTTTGATACTCATAATTCACTTAAAAATTGAAATACGGATAAGACGGATATATCCGATAAGACGGAGACAACATATGCGGGTGCGACGTCCTCTTAAAATATTATATAAAAAGTACTTTTGAATTACGTATTCATTTATCATTGTACTTATCTCTAAATCGTTCTCTGGGATATTATACAATTCACTCAATGAAAATTGAAAACAATTTCTATCACTTTATTATCCAGATATTCATATTTATGAAGTCACGGTGCAACAACTTATACTTATGTATTCATGGTATAGTGACAAACTTTATTATGTATTATTAATATAAATCTTTAATTTACAAAAAGATATTCTATCCCTTATACTACGCATGTATTATACGGTATGTCGGTTTATATTATTATATTATATTATCGTGGCTATATAACTATAGAATAACTGATTAACAGGGCCGTATTTCCACTTTTTTCACTCTAGGTCAACAATATTTGTACACCCCCTCCACCACTAAAAAAAAAAATAATTCGTTTTTTAATTGTTTAGTTGTAGTTCTTTATTTATAAAAATTGTATTAAAAACACAGATCACAATGTTATATTATTTTAATTATTGTCAAAATGTATAGCAACATACAATTGTAATCTATAAAAAAATTATAAAAAATAATAGTTATTATCGATTGACAAAATGAGTAAATGACGCTAAATCATAATCATGCAATGTCAAAAGTCCAAGTATAGGTACTTAAACAAATTCTTATCAAAAAAAAAAATATGTTATTTATAAAATAAACACGGGCGCCTGGCCGCCCCCCTAAATGTGTCAAAAATGGGCCGGCCGGGGCAAATGTCCCCGTTGCCTTCCCTTAAATATGGCCCTGCTGATTAACTATATACTTAACTATTGTGTCAGTATATATTATTTTATTATTTATTTACATACATAAACTCGGACCAGGGACCTAGTTTTTCATTCTTTAAGTATATTAATTATGGTACGACCAGTACTCAACTTTGGGAGGGGGGGGGGCAAAGAGACGGAGCATTCGCTTGATATATTTGAAGCATTTGCTAATATTTTAATCGGTTCTTTTAAATTACCACATATTTTTCTACAGATATTGACATTAATAATTTTATGCAGTCTTGTAAAAGATAGGTCCTTTATAAAAGTATTCAAATAAAAATACATAATATGCCTTCCTATTTTTAAAAGTATTAAAATTCTCATTTGAAAGCTCATTAAAAAAAGTATTTGAATACCGGTATTACGGTATACCGTTGGAGCGGTATTTGTGCAAAAACCGGTATACCGGTTTTGACGGTATACTGAAAAAACCGTCAACCTTACTGATTTTACCGACTGTGGCCCAGTGGCGTGGATGGGCAACAAAAATTAAGTTCAGAATGGTTTTACCCCCTCATCTTACTATATCAAATTATAGTAAAATGAGGTTTATTTATAAGTTTTAGTATTTTTATTCTAAATGATTAATTTTACTATTTTTATTACAAATGGTAGGTATCTTACCTTTTATTAAAACATAAACTTTAAATATTCAAATCTTTTGAAAAAAACAAATAAAAATGTATACTTTTAGTATTAATAATACATATTAAAACATACACATTTTATAAATTAAAAATCAAATAAATATTTTTAATGTACCTGCGGTATAATTATAAAGAAAACGATATAATCTACGGTTTTTGCTCGTGGAAAATTCATCTATGACTGATGTTGGATCTTGTATTAACTGTCTACTCAGTTCCCATTCTATTGATAAAATTGCAGAATTATAATTCATATATGAAGTCTTTTACTTGTAATATGCAGATGTATAATATATAATGTATAATATACTGATATACGTCACTCACTCACTCATATAGTGCTATACATTTTTATTAAATACCTAATCAAAACAATTTTTTTCTAACTATTTATAAATAATATTTTCATTTTTCATTGAGCATCGGACTTACACTAGTCTAGTACTTATATAAAAATGTGGGTGGGCACATGCTTACCGGGCCCACCCCCCTAAACACACCACTGCTGTGGCCCCCGATACTTATCTATCATAGATATGACATAAAATTACAAAATAAAATTGATATTTGTAGCAAATTGCTTAAATTGTTGTAAGCTTTCCAACAATCGGACATAATCCATTACGTGCTCAGAAATTTCCAAAATGGGTGATGGAGTGTGCCTACACCATTGGACATATAACTATAGATTCTGGTTGTATATACTAGTTTATTACTAAAACATCAGTGTGTTTTCACTGTTCGATTAGGAATACTAATTTTCTAGTAATTATTAGTAATTACAATAAACATTTATTTGTTGTATGACAAATACCTCCAAATATTCACGTAATCAACCTTATTTTTTCGTTGAACAAATAAACTTTCATAAATTTCTACAATCGTCAATCAATAGTAAATTATATTATTATATTATACTATTAAATATAATATAATATAATGTATAGTTCCTTTACAATATTTTATTTGGTGTATAACAAAAATACGTAGGTAAATGAAAAAAAAAACAAAAAAAAATGGCAGGATTATAATTATTTTGAGTGCTTAAGACCAAAATCAAATTTAGTACCTACATGCATATTGCATACATAATTAAATATCAATTATTTTCTGGTATATGATAATATTGTACTGTAATTACTAGAGTAATGACCCTCTACGGAGAAAATCCAATTTGATTTTTAACCAATCTCTTGCTGAGTATCATTATCCCTTCACGCGGGTGTGTTAGAGTAGGTAACTACCCTATTAGCACACAACTTCCATATTATCCTTTTCCCTTGATGTAACATAACATGTAGTCGGTCAAGTAGTGTTATTTTTCCTGTATGCTTGTCTGTGTAAACTGTAAATATTTTGAACTCATTTTTTCTTCATATTTCCATATTATACCTACTAAATAAAATAATTTTTTTATTACCTATTAGTTTGAAACTATTTTTTCGTACCTACCTACATTAATAACACCACAGCAGAAGAAAGTACAATATGTATTGAATTTCCAATCTATACCTACAGATCTAATATCTGTTAACAGAGAATAGAGATGCACAAGCTACACATACTGTTATCTATTTCCAATAGCACTTATATTACAGTTTCAAAAAAACAAAATCTACTCAGAATCTCAATGAATAGATTAATACCATTTATTGTAGACTTAAGACGTAATGCAGTTTATTAAATTTTGATATGAAACATAAAGATCTTATTGGTATGTTACTATGTTCAATACCTAACTTTTGTACTTAATTAATTATTAATTAAAACGTTTACATTGTTTAACTAAAGGGTATTATAAAAAAAATATGTATTCATGATTATGTTTGATTAAGTACTTTTTTATTATGTTTAACAATATAAAATAAATTCAAAATAGTTATATGATTAATAATACTATGCCGAGTATTCTGGTAATTAGATAAATTATAAATAACGAACTTGACAATTGACATAATAAAAAACAATAAAAATATTGAAGGTCATCATTATACGTCTACTGGTCTACTATAGAATAAAATTCTAATTTTGTTATAATAACAAATACACTTGCTGTATATAAACAGTAAATTCATAAAAAAAGTAATCATTATATTATGTTTATTCTAAATTATATACATAAAATAAAATGCATTATTGACTTCTCGCTTAGTTTTCAGCCTCTCGGAAATTCGCCATTTAACATTTCGTAAAATAAAATAAAATGTTCTAACTGTCATAAACTCATAAATCTAAAGCATAAATATAGTCAACGTATATTTTTTAAATTACAGCATGATTGTATTTATAAAATTCTGAAATAATTGAACGGTGCAAATCTCAGGTCTACGTATAATTATTATTTTCTAACTAACCTACAACAAAATACCATAAATTATATTGAAACGCAATAATTATTTTTCATTAAGCGCCACTGTTTTCCTTTAATTTTACAATAGGTAACTTTCACAGTTTTTAACTATTGGTATTTGGTACATTCTAAAAACGGACTTTGTTAAACTTTTTAAATTCCTAATTAGTTTAAATAATTCACCAAGCAAACTCACCCCCATTTTTTCCTTTAATAATGAATATTTATTCAAATTCTAATTTTTGGATTTTTATATATACTTATAGATCATATTTTAAAATTCTTGAATATTTTGTACTACTTAAGGAATATCCTGTGGCGATACAAACTTCTGTTTTACAAATGAGACCACCTTTTTTTACTGTAAATTATTTAGTGGATAAATTTTGTATAATGTCGATGTATCTAGTTCAAAATTCAAATGATAGTAGTTTCTTAGTTATTAAAATGTTTGTATTAAATATAATACTATATAATAGTCCTTATTCTTTAAGAATGGCGTATACATAAATAAAAAATAGATGTAAAACTGGATCTAGTCTTTATTATACTTGGGTTATTTTTATAAATTACTCTATATTGATAGATTATTATTATTAATGACTACAATTTTCAAATCACCATACCTTCATATCGTATAAACTTATTACCATGAATGGACCTTTTGTCCTTAAGCCACGTACACACTTGTAACATTTTCGCGTAACATCCTTTGATGTAACACCGTTCCATCAGTTGTCGGTAAATTTGGCCACATCAAAGGATTTTACGCGCAAATATTACAAGTGTGTACGCGGCATAAAGTTGAACAACTCAAAAACTACGCGTATGAAATTTTATTCTGATCCGTCAAAAATTTCAGAAAAATTATCCACTGTATTGAAAAGGGGTATTCTTTCTAAACCAGAAGTTTGTATCTCCAAAGAACACTCCTTAAGTAGTACAAAAATCTCAAGAATTTCAAAATATTATGGTCTTAACGTTTATTTAAAAGTCCAAAATCAGACTTTGAACAACTGCATTGTTGAAGAAAAAGAGGGAGTGAGCATATTTATTCATCTCCCTATATATAGTAACTATAGGAAAAGTATATCAGGAGCTTTGCATTAAATGTCCACGCTTATTTTAACACAACAATAACATTTTATTAATAGTTATAGAAAAAAAACTAAAAAAAATTGGAAACAGAAAATGTCAGTAAACAGCTCAAAACAAGTCAAACTATTTTTATGGTGTAGGTATAGATAACGTTAATATAAAATATATCCATTGAGAATTGCATATACGAGTATCTACAGTAATTTTTTTTAGAGTTATCTAAGTTATTTGGTACACCAAATACCAAAATCAATTTTGCGTAAAAATGATGGTTTTTCCTTTTCTTTGATAGATAGATAGACAGATAGATTTTATTGTTAGTATTTCAAATAATGTATAATTCAAAAAATGTAACAATAGAATGCGAAAAACTTTGTCTCCAAAAGCCTGAGCTTGTGTGGAGAGAAATAAGCTCGGATTAAGGGGGGTTCAGGGGGGCCATGGCCCCCGGGCCTCGATAGTTAGAATTTATTTATAGGGGTCTCAGATTTGTCCATTACTTTTTCGTTATAGGCTATAACTAGGGCCCGGATTTATATGCAAATGCATGTTCTTCTACAATTCACCTAGAAAAATTTTGATTATAAATGTCGACGTTTCGTAATGTGTAGATTCTATGGTTCAATTTTTTTTTTGCATATTTTAGCATATTTGAATGAAAATGCATATTTATTGTATATTTATTGATAGTTGCATAAATGTTGCATATTCTACAATTCATAGAATTTACGTCTGTAAAGATACCTACTGTCGATTATAAATAACACATTATACATCCATAAGTGATCGTCAATCGACATCATCGTTATCGACGGCCGACGAATGACGACAAATATTGGATTTTTTAGTGGAAAATGTATTATTACCCAAACACGTCCACATTAGATAACATTATAGTATATACTGTACAATACGTATTGGGTAACATAGAGTTTAGTTTGTATGGTCTTTATAGTGCGTAGTGTACAGTGTACGGTATATTTTGTTTAAAAAATCTAACTTGCTACTTTTATTTTTATATAATGCCTAAAGTAAATAATGCTTAATTGTTTGCACACCTTAAAAAAAACCTCGAACAAAACTGAAATGGCGCCCCTGGCCTCAAAATGTCTTAATCCGGCATTGGAGACAATAGTTCTTATAATGCTGCTTCATTTTGTATAATATATATATATCTACATCGTACTTAAATCCATATACAAAATAAGTGATAGGTAATAATGTAGCATAGGTACAAGTAAAGTTTAAAAACAAAAAAACAAAAAACGAAATTTATAAATAAGATTATAGCATTGAATAAAAAAGTAGATTAAACTCATTTTGTTATTTACTATTTTAGCTGTGACATTCTTACTTTTTAAGTAACATTTTTTGTTTTGAACCTTCCCAAGTACCAACTAGATTTCCTTTCCCATCGAACAAGATGCTGAAGTTGAAAATTGAAGCATTATTTTAACAACTTATCGTGTATACAGACACAAATAATAAAAATAAAAATAAAAACACACATCAATATAAAATCAATACATTCATCGCTCCGCTAAGAATCTAAAATGATCATATTTATATAATTTTATGTACCTACCTACGGCCGCACATTTATAAGCAATATTGTAAGCGTATACCTACTTAAACATTAAAAAAATATACATTAAAATATTAACTGTGGCAATTGTACGTATTTAATATTGTAATACAAATGTTTTGATGGTTAAAATAAATAAATATGCTAAACCTAATCATCTGTACACTTTTTCAAGCAATTTATTAGTACCTACCTATACCTACTGGCTAATCACTATTCACTATTGCCAATATTTTGTTACGCATGATACTAAAGAAGAATATTGAACATTACAAAATTAAAACAAAACTAAATACTACTAAATACTAAACTAAAGATTAATTGACTAAAGAAAATTAATTTAACGCAACTCATTGTTATGTGTTATCAATAATTATCAACGCTTAACATTACAAAAAAAAATCAAATGGAAAAAGAGATGATTTCCTATAAAGCCATGTAATATATATCAATGTGTGTTACATTTCATTTATTTAATCATTAATGGGTTACCATTAATTTCAAAAAATATGTTTTAGTCCATAATAAATTATAACGATGCAGGTTATAATGAAAAGCATAACAAATTAAACATATAGTTACTGAAAACGTTCTGAAGGGTCCAATATAGTTATGGAAAAGGTTACTTTATATTTTAAAATATATTAATCCTAAAATACAATTTGTTAGTATTTTTGTAACAATAGTGCAAATGTACTTACAATTGTTAACAAACAATTATTTTTTCCCAATTAAATAAATAGGTACAATGGTTATCGTAATATACCTAACAGTTGAAAGGTTTTTGTGATAGATTTTACGCTGTTATTTATTTTATATTGAAACTATAATACTACCTATATTATACTAATATACAGATTACAGATAGCTTATATATTTTAATAGTCAGCAATTACACGTATTTTGTACATTGTACCTACATAAGTATTTTTCCCATGCAAATATTATATTACCTATAACTTATACTATTAGTTACAACTATAATATCCAATAGGTAGAGGCTATAAGTAAAATAATATTTAAAAAAAAAATAATTAAACGAAATTAGTTTATAACGAATTAGTAGACATATACAATATAGAGGGTTTTCAATTAATAACTATCACTTATTATCTTAAACTTTATTCGTTTTCTCGTTTTTTAAGATATATTTAGATTCTGAGCGGAGCGATAAATGTATTGATTTTACAATGATGTGTATTTTTTTATTTTTTTATTTTTGTGTCCGTCATCACATTTTAAGACAGTAAAAATGCTTGGATTTTCTTCAACAGTATCTTATCTAAGTTGGTACTTTGGGGGGTCAAAACTAAAAATTACTGTAAAAACGGGAATTTTTACGCAAAATCTGTTTTCGAGAAAATCGATTTTGGTTTTTGGTGCAACTCTAAAACAAATGACCGTAGGTACATGAAATTTTGAATGAATGTTTATATAAGCGTTTTCTATACACCATAACATTTTCCAAATATTTTTAGCTGTTTACAGACATTTTCAGTTACCAATTTTTTAGTTTTTTTTTTCTATAAATATCAATAAAATTTTATTTGTTGGTTAAAAAAAGCTTTAAAGTTTAATAGAAGGCTCCTAGTATATTGTTTCAAAGGCACATGAAAAAAATTAAAAATCCATTGGCACATTTTTTTTTTTATAAGCATTTAATGTTGAAATATCGAAATAAATGCAAACAATTCACGAAAATGTGCAAATTATTTTGAGTTAGAAATTCATAAAAAATTTTCTATTTAAATCTAAGATTTTAAAATGTAATACAAGATTCCTCATAAGTTTTCCTACCTTTTTCAAAAAAAAAAATGTCTACAAGTGAGTCAAATTAAATTTTTATGAGCGTTTGAAATTTCTATTTTTACAACATTCACTCGATTTCTCATGTACCTAACGATTTTCTTATTTTATTGTAATTAAAAAACAAATGACTGCAGATACTTGAAAATTTCATTGAATGTTTATATCAGTATTTTCTATACACGATAAAATTTTGAAAATAATTTGACTATTGAGCTGTTTACGGACATTGTCAGTTTTCAATTTTTTTATTTTCTTTTCTATAAATATCAATAAAATTTTATTTGTTGGGTAAAAAGCGTGAAAATTTAATGCAAGGCTCCTGATATATTGTTACAAAAGCAGTTGAAAAATATTAAAAATACATAGGCACAATTTTTTTTTATAAGCATTTAAAGTTCGAATTTTGACAAAATTTATCAAATTTAAAATGTAATAATTATTTTGTAGATAAAAATGTATAAAACGTTTAACTTTTATAGCTTAGTTTTTCTTATGCAATGATATTATATCATTTATATCATTGAATTCAAATATAACACCATCCATTACAGTGACCCACTTGTAACCTACTGTACAGCAGAGTGACATCAACTTACCCACCTTTTTTTTACTATAATTTTTAGATCTTTACAAAACAACTATAAAAAAAAACAATTTGTAATTTTAAAATTGTTATTGTTCTTTCTTTCCAATTTTTACATTTTTAAATGACAAGAATTTGAACAAAATAATTTTTCGAGAGTTTCGGTTAGTAAAAATCAAATTTTAAACGAGTACATGTAATTAGTTAAAACATAAAAGTAGGTAATTAAAGTTTAGATGAACAGAGTGGAGAGGTACAAGATGTTGGTCCACTACTCTCCTCATCATCTAATCATTAAAAACTTCAAAGTAATTCTAAAAATGACTACAATAAAGAGTGATAAACAAATATTTCTTTTATTTAAAATAGAAATCAATTTTAATAAAAAATTACGTTTTTTATGAATTAAATGTATGTAGAAAAAATATATTCAAATACGTTAGCTACATAATTATTTTTGAGATATAATGACTAATAAGCGTAAAGTATGTATTTTTCAACTGCTATTGTAATAATATATCAGGAGCCCTGTATTAAATTTTCATGCATTTTTACCCAACAAATAAAAATTTATTGACAATTATATAAAACAAAACTAAAAAAATTGAAAACTGACAATGTCCGTAAGTAGCTCAAAAAGAGTCAAAATATTTTCAAAATTTTATGTTGTATAGAAAATGAAAATATAAACATTCAGTGAAATTTTTATATATCTACAGTTATTCATTTTTGAATTACAAAAAAATAACAAAATCACTACATGAGAAATCCAGTGAATATCCAATCTTGTAAAATATGATTAATATATAACTTCAAACGCACTTAAACATTTAATTTTATTTGCTTGTAGTAATTTTGTTTGTTGATAAAGATAGACAATATTATGAGGAGATTTGTATGACATTTTCTAATCTGAGATTTAATTAGAAATTTTTTTATGAATTTCTAACTACAAATAATTTACACATTTTCGTGAATTTTTTGTATTTATGTCAATATTTGAACTTTAAATGCTTATAAAAAAAAATGTGACAGTGGATTTTTAATTTTTTTCATGTGCCTTTGAAGCAATATACTAGGAGCCAACAAATAAAATTTTATTGATATTTATAGAAAAAAAAAACTAAAAAAAATGGAAACTGAAAATGTCTGTAAACAGCTCAAAATAAGTAAAAATATTTGAAAAATGTTATGGTGTATAGAAAACGCCAATATGAACATTCATTCGACATTTTATGTACCTACGGTCATTTCTTTTAGAGTTGCACCATAAACCAAAATCGAGTTTCTCAAAAATAGATTTTGCGTAAAAATTCCCGTTTTTCCTTAGTTTTATCTTTTGGTTTTCACGGCGCTTTTGAAAACTACTGTAATTTTTACTTTTGACTCCCAAGTACCACTATTTAAATAAAAAACACACATCATTGTAAATATACATCATCGCTTCGCTCAAAATCTAAAATGATTAAATGTACATAAATTACTTTAATCACAATAATATCATCAAATATACTTGGTAATATTATAGGCTAACTGGCCGGCGGCCGCCTTCACTCAGAATCGTTTTTCGTATACAATCATATTATATTATTGAATTCAAATTTAACACCATCCATTAGGGTATAAGTGACCCACTTGTAACCAACTAAATCCATTAAATTTTCAGAGGGGCTAACATTATTAACATCAATGTGAGTTGGGGGGGGGGGGCGTTCGATCCTACAAAACTAAAAAAGGAAGGGGCTTGACAGACTTTTTTGGGGGTGCTAAGGCTTCTCAAGCCCCCTACCTCTGATTTCCGCCAATGTCTACTGTACCTATAGCAGAGCGCCACCCACTTGCCCACCTTTTGTTTTTTTTTTTTTAAACTAGAATGAAGTACGATATAACGAATATCGGTTACGACACGGAACAGTTAGGCACTGAGAATCACTAAATAATTATTCGTCTCGTTTCGTTCGCCTCGGTGGGGCCGGCACTAGTTAGAGTTATATTATTAGAGTTATTTTAAATGTTGAATTAATAATTGAACAATTGAACAATCATGGCAAGCAACGTTATTCGCTAATCAACTTGTCAACACTCAAACAAAATATTAAGAATAAATATAAGAGTTCAGAATTCTTAATGAGTTGTGTGTACAGTAAATAAATCAATAAAACCGAAAATTATATACCTATTTGATCTAAATAAAATAAAATATTTTAATACCTAATAATTCAGTTATTATATGAATATATTCAAATTATATATAATTTGCTATAATGTGAACATTTAATCTTTGAAATTATTTTATTTAAATACTTATTTTCTTTGGATTTAGGTAACTGGTAAGTAATAGCATTGATTAAATATTAAATATATATTATATTTAATCAATAGTAATAGGTACTAACCAGATAGTTATTTATATTTGTGTTGACTTTGGACTGATGATAACTTATAAGTACATAAAGATGATAAGTGATTTATGATAATCATAGCTATTTTAGCTATCTAGTCACCTAGAAAATAGACAGTATTTACTGCTTCCTATTATATTCTGTGCTCCTACCAGGTATGAATAAATGTTTTTTTAAAATAATAACTAATATGCAATTAATATTTTTCCAATATTGTTAATATTTATTATTTTACATAATACGCTTATTTGGATGAAAGTAAAATTGTAGTAAAATATTTAAATTTCAAAATGCTCAAAGCTCACTTAAAAATTAAAATATCGAAAGAAGTCACCGTACAAACAAACATAGATAAAATTCTAAACTTCACGTTTGGTCAATTAACTCTAATATTAAAGCTAACAACACAAGATTAGTAGGTAGTAAGTACTGCCGAACTTAAATTTGCTGTATTATACATTTATAAGACGAGACAAGTGACAACACATGCGGGTGTGGCATCCTCTTAAAGTGCCTAACCCCTCCCAAAATATTTAAAAGTCTCAATAATATAATAAACGTTTGCGTGTGTGAAAAGCTTCCTAAAATCCAATATTGGTAAAAACTAAAAACCATTCAATACCTACCTAGACCTCGACAATTTCCGCTATAATATGATAAAATAAAATCACAGTTGATTTATTAATATTATATTATATATTTATTTATATCTGTGACTAAAATAGAAAATAGATAGATGACGATAGTATGATCATAATAATATTTATTATTTTATCTTAAATTGCAAAAAAAAAAAAGAAAAGTGAAAAACGATAAGAATGTCTAATAACCTGAATGATATTATGGAATTATTGCCATATCGGTATATTATACCATTATTATACGGATGTACGGCGTTCACCTGTAGATTAAAATATAAACATGACGTATTATAATACGTGTTTTGTGTATGTATACCACGAACAATCATATTGTGTAGTTCATGCCGTTCTGGTTCGTGGTGTATACATAATGATGTATTTAATCTATGTCCAATTTGTAAAGATTAATGACTAATGGTTATACAACCATATTATGTGTTATTACATATTAATGTCCATTTGAGAGATTACCCCGTCGGCCACCTTATGTTGAACTATTTTTTTTTAGATAGGTACTTAATAGTTCATATTATTGACCAAAATTGATAATTTCCATAATATTTTAATATTATTCAATAATGTCATACGGTACGTTAGAGTTACAACAATTTAAATATTACACCCGGACACTCCAGCGGAGAATTAAATATTTTCTTTCCGACGAGGGCCCCTCAGGGGACACGTATGCACCATGTCCATGATACACGACGTCGTAGCGATATCAATGGGAGTGGATACGCCGCACACACGTGTTAGGTGCGCGCGCACACTGTAAGGTTATGTCTCGAGTGCTGCGACCGCACAAACGACGATGATGATGATGATGATAATAATGATAATTGTTGGAAAATAAGAGTTAACTCGAAAAAAAAAAAAAATCACGACATCGGACAATCCACGGGCGTACGTACAGAGTGTACACTGTACAGAGGGCATTAAGCCATACGGCAATCATAGTACGTCTTTGCATACGATACTGTACGATAGAGTGCGATAAACGATTACGATACTGTAAACCTGTGCCAGTGGTGGTGTGGCACCGAATGACGGGAATAAAGTGAATTTAATTAGTATAAGTAAATATTATATATACATATTATTTTTTTTTCCTTATTGTTATTGTCTATCTTATCTGTCACAATTCGTCAGTACATAATTGTTGGAGTGGAATCATTACAATTATTGCAATCGGTCCTTATTGTTGTATCATATTATTTTGTCCCCTCTCCGGTGTCGAACGTTAAAAAAAAAAATCTTTTAAAACTATTTTTCAACCATCGTCCGTTGTTCGGTTTACTGAGTTTCGGTTCGGAACTGAGTATAGGAACGTGATTTTTTTGTTAACAATTTTCATCAACCATTTTTCTATTCGTTTTTCTTACTTGTAAACACATGCATGATGACAGAATAACCATGTCCGATTACTGTTTAGTGGTGAGAAACGACGCCCTGGGGCGATTCCCTTGACCATGTATATTAATATATATATTTTATAATATATTATGGTGTATTTATTTTGTAGCCCACGATGGATGAGTCGCATCCCAGGCCGACTGAAACTACAGGCTTGTCAAGGAAAGTTGAACAAGAAGAAAAGGTTCATATTCCTGAATCAAGCCAGGTATGTCATTGGAATAAAATTATTTTTCTTTTACAATAGGCATCAAAATGCCTTATATGAACCTAAGTATATTGAGTTTTTTTTTTTATTTTATAGACGGGATTTAGTTTTCGAAAATTATGGGCATTTACAGGGCCTGGATTTTTGATGAGTATTGCCTATCTTGATCCAGGCAACATAGAATCAGACTTACAGTCTGGTACGACTGCCAGGTACAAGGTATAGTACAATTTATAAAATTTCATAGCACCTCTAGTTTATTTTCACATCTATTTTAGATAATATTTATTAATTGTAAATTATATTAATTTAATTATAGTTATTATGGGTGTTAATGAGTGCTACCATTTTGGGTTTGGTAATGCAACGGTTATCAGCTCGCTTAGGTGTTGTTACCGGTCTTCATTTAGCTGACATGTGTTATCGCCAGTACAGAAAAGCTCCAAGACTATTTGTTTGGCTTATGATGGAAGTTGCTATCATTGGTTCAGACATGCAAGAAGTCATCGGCACTTCAATTGCTATTTACTTATTGAGTAACAAAATGTAAGTTTGTTTATTGGAAAATTTACTATAATGGCAATTGGAAGCCTAGTAAAATAATGTGTGTGTCTCTCTAATTACCTAACCTGCGTCATTTTAAGTCCTAAACCTACAAACTCTTAATATTTGTATTTCATATTAATATTTAATATTGTATCATATAAATGTTTAGACTATTTAGATGGTAAACCGCTATTAGATATTCTGTGCACCAAATTTGAAATGTCCAATGATTACCAACCAGAAATGACCAAGTGTTCCTACACTGATTATAAATAATTATTTACTCTCGTATAACTTCAAATTGAACTAATTTTTCTATAAGTTTAATTAATTTAAATTGATGATTATTCACCTCATTTATTCAACAATGTTCAAATTGTAAATTCTGAATAATCTATTTAACTTTGATTAATAATGATGTGAATTGACCCATTATCAAATTTAGAAGTGAGAATATTATCTGGTGAGCCTCACTGTTTTTTTTTTTATATTTTAATTTTAAAGCAAGTTACTAGTATTTTAAAATACACAAACAACTTTCAATTTTAAAATACTCATAACTTACTTTAAAATTAAAATAACCTTATGAGGTTCACTAGATAATATTTTCGATATGATAATAGATCAATTAATTCCAATATTAATCAATAATCATAAAAGAGTTAAATACATACCGTTAAATAGATTATTCAGGATGTACAATTTGCCATGTAATGTGGTTGTAAGACGGAGACAGCGTATGTGGGTGTAGCGTCCTGTTAATTGAAATAACATAAATATATTTTTTTCATTTTATTTTCATTTTCATCAATCAAAAAAATATATGTGTAATACTCATATATTTTACTTTTAATATTAAAGTGGTATTGGTGGTAATACTAAACAGTAATAAATCAACTGAGGTTAGGGGTGCTGTTACACATAAATCTTTTTCAAGATTGTCCCTGCTTACTCTGTGATATTATTATGGTCAAAAACTGCATAAAACTATTCATTTTTTATAAATTAAATATACTCAAACTATTAATTTAATTTGAATTTAATTGTATTTAAGAAATATTTAGAGTAGTTATATTTTATTAGAATTATGATTTGGTTTTTTTATGTGACATTCTTATCTACTATTACTTTAAATTAACATTTATTATTATACAGTGTATTATTATTCTAACTGAACTTTTTAGTACTTGACTACTACTAGTACCAGACTACCTGGAAATAGTGATTTGATGTATAAGTTTACATTGTATGTTACCAACGTAATGTTAATATTTCCTTGAAACAATTTTAAAACATTTAAATTTCCTGCATTAAATCTACAGTATATATATTTTTTGGTCTTTATTTAAATTTGGAATCAGTGTAATAATTGGAAAAAACAATATAAAAATTAATTTAGGATACCACTTTGGATAGGAGTGCTGATCACTGTCATTGATACTTTATCTTTTTTGATGCTGGACAAGTATGGACTTCGAAAATTGGAACTAGTGTTTGGTCTATTCATTGTTATAATGGCATTGTCATTTGGATATGAGGTATTAAAAAAATCATCAGTCTTTTTGTAATTATTACAAACTCTTAAAATGTTGTATGTATATATATATTTAAGTTGATTATTCTTTCTAGTTTGCAATTGTTCAACCTGATATAAAAGATATGGCTAAAGGATTGGTTACTCCTTGGTGTTCAAACTGTCAAGAATCTGCTCTTCTTCAGGCTGTTGGTATTATTGGAGCAATCATAATGCCACATAATCTATACTTACACTCAGGCCTAGTCAAGGTAAATATAATAATAATAATCATTCATTATTTAAACTGTCAAATTCAATATGGTTACATGAAATTATCCATATCATTGGTACAATCATATTAAGTAATGTTTAAATCAAATAATAAATTAATACAAATATTTTACTCTGAAACTGTGAAATCCTTAAAAAGAAAAAAATCCGCATAGTATAGACCCATAGTTAATAAAATATTTGAAACTAGTAATATTAGTCTTTGATAGTAATTTTTAAAAATTAAGTTGATGCATTGTTTACCATGTTTTATATATTACTTAGTAAAAATCTAATCTCCATATAACTTGTTTACATTTGATTATTTTCATAATGTGGTGAAGAAATGATCAAGAATATTTTAATCTAAAATTTGTATTTACTTTTTAGTCTAGGGAAGTTGATAGAACAAAAAAAGACAAATTACGAGAAGCCAACTATTACTTTTTTATTGAATCTAGCGTTGCTTTATTTGTATCATTTGTGATCAATGTGTGTGTTGTATCAGTTTTTGCTCATGGGTTATACAATAAGACAAACAGTGATGTGGTAAGTTGTATATTTTATTTTTATTTCTAAATTTTAATTCTTTAATTCTTTGTATATAGTTGGATATTTGTACCAAGAACAATAATACATATTCGGATATTTTCCAAGTGAGATAAAAGTCAATTGAATTAAAACATATTATAATATGTATTAACTATTATTTAATCTATTAATAATTACAATTTTATTAGAATAATACCGAATTAGTAGAAGTTGATATATACAAAGGTGGAGTATTCCTTGGTTGTCAATTTGGCATAGGTGCTATGTATATTTGGGCTATTGGTATTTTAGCTGCCGGTCAAAGTAGTACAATGACTGGATGTTATGCTGGACAATTTGTAATGGAAGTATGTAGTGTCAATTAATATGTCAATGTTCATATTCACATATAGTATAAAATTAATTTTAGGGCTTTTTAAATCTTCAATGGAGTCGATGGAAAAGAGTTGGGTTTACTCGACTGGTTGCTATAGCGCCCACATTTTATGTGGCATTTTTTAGTAATATTAATGATTTGACTGGTATGAATGACCTGTTGAATGCAGTAATGAGCTTACAACTACCATTTGCTACACTTCCAGTAATTGCATTCACTAGTAATCCTCGAATTATGGGAGAGTTCACCAATGGATTGTAAATATAAACTAAATGAAAACCCACTATGTAAGTCATTTTAAATTTCAACTGTTTATTTATTTTCAGAGGAAACATTTTAATAACAATTATTTTGTCTGCTATCATAATTAGTATAAATATATACTTTGTAATCCATCACACAATCACAAATTTCACTTACAATTTAACTTTATTAATTGGAGTTATAACGTATAGTACAATTTATTTATTAATGTGTGCTTATCTTACACTGCATCTTGTTATCAGTATGCTGGATGATTGCAGTGTGTTACGTAGAAATCCAGTAAGTGTTATTATTTTATTTGTCATATATTTTAATAATTAATTAAAAAATATATTTCAGTTTGTTATTAAATTTATTGGTCCACAAATCGGGAACACTTTTTCTAAACATCAACAAACAAATTATTCTCCTCCGAGGTAATAATAAGTATTTATAAAATGTGTAAAATATTTATTTAAATATTTATTTTTGGTTCAATATACATTATTGACGGCTTTTGTTCATAAGAGGATGTCGTTCCCTCATGTATTGACTTCTGCTTACAAACGCATACCAATTTTATAATGAGCATACCTTGTTCTAAAATTAAAATATTAATAAAAGGTTACGTGGAACTTTGAATAATATTCTTGACTTTAAATTTTATAGTATTTAGTAGTTAAAATCGCTTAATATTAAAAATATAGAATTTAATGGATTCTTTTGAGTGTAAAATTTGCTATGTTATGCATAAGTAAGATGGAGTCAACACATTTGACTCAATGTCCTTTTAATTTAAATTATTAAAATAATTTAACCAGTTTATGGTTGACCATTACATAAATTATATTTTAATTTTTTTTTTTAACAGATATTTAATGATTAATTTAAACAATATAGATTAGGTATACTTTTAATATTTAATAATACTGTTATTTTTGTAATATACTTTTTTTCTATTAGTTTTAATAATTAGTTCATTTTCTTTGATTGTTAACCTATTGATGTGTGAAACATATTTTATCAGAAATAATAATTTAACAATTATGTAATTAAACATTTAAAAATGTTGAAAGTAATTTTAATTTTACTAATTTGAAGTTAAACTATGGTAGTATAAAAAAAAAAATACAATAAAAAAATGTAAATACTGTACATTAAGTGTAAAATTAAAACTTATAAAATCTTACTAAAAAATATGGTATATCTGTTATAACTGTTGTTTCTTATCTGTGTGTATTAAGTTTGGGATTTATTATAAAGATTATACTATATGTTTAGTTAATTAAAAATTTGTTGAGTAATTCAGTCATTACCTTAAATAACAGCTAAATATTTTAGTTAAATTATATTTTATTTTTTTATTAAAATAATAGCAGCCAAGATGACGTAACAAATATCAAGCTATAATAATGAATAATGATGGAATGTTGTTGCATGTGTCAAAAGGATTGTACTTAACACCATACGACTAGCAAGTATATAACTAATATAATTAATGTATAAATGGTTATTTACAAATCTAGATATTTGATATCTGGGAATATTATTTTGTGTGGGGCCCAATATTATACTATTTTAATTAGAATAAAAATAGACAAAATCATTGTCACAAAAAATTTTGAGTAGGGCTGACCCACCCTCTAGATCAGGGATCACCAACTAATTTCTACAGGGGTCTGTCTTGAAACTTACCAAACTTCCCATGGTCCAAAACACATTTAAATACCCAGTGGCTTTTTTCATACATAAACAATTAATAACAATCATTCTAAATCGTAATAAAACGTATTTTGGAAATTCTTAGATACCATTTTTTTTTTGACATACAATAACGCAGCGAGCCTTGTTACTAACATACCTATAATGTATATATGTGTATACTATACTCACAGTATTGGAAAATAATTTTAATTGTAATTTTATTATAAAAAGTAATTTAAAAACTATATTGTATATTTTATAATAATTACGCACCCATTAGGGTCCATAAAAAATGTGTCTACAGTCCGCTAGTCTGTAACCCCTGTCCTAGATCATGCTTGGTTTGATATGTGTTAGCATAATTTCAAATATGAATGATGGTATTACCAAAAAAAAATATTAACTATTAACTATGTTCTCTATTAAATGTCTAAAAAGTAGACAAGATACATAGGCTAGATACAGACACTATGCTCTAATTAAAATAAGACTACATTGCCTTTATGATAGGCTATCCATTTGACCGCCACCATCACTCGCTTGGTAGCTGTTATCGGTGTCACGCGGGAGCAATTCATGGTGAGGCGAGCATTCACAGACCTTGACCAATTTTTGTCTGAGGCATGGTAACATGGTAACATGGCATGGTTACTCTCATTCTGTTAGAATAATTTTGTAATTTTATCAATTTTCAATTAGAATAACCATATTAACATATTATAGTATCTACGCTTAAATTTGAAAGTTGAATAAGATAAAAATAAAAATTCCAAAAGAACCCAGTGTTTCTCTAAAATATCTTAATTTTACTTAAATTCCGTTTTTAGAATATATTATAGTTATATTGTACTTAAAATCTTTCAAAGCTGATATCAAAATTTTTAGTCGTGTAATTTTTATAAAATAAAATTGTATGCTATGAATATTGAACTATTTCAGCTATTGGTTGCGACTGTTGCGAGCAATATGATATTAGGCTGTAGACGCTAGTCGAGAGTCTAAGCCAACGGTCAGCAAATTTTAATTGGTATCAACATAGATATTTTTATATGATTTTATACATGTTTATTTGTGTGTGTTTGTATTTTATACCTGTATATTAGGTAAGTGGGCCTCAAAGTTGTTTTTACATAATTGGTGGTCTGCACAACTAAAATGGTTTTAGTTAAAATGGAACCTCAGAACTATTTAATAAACAAAAAAGAGTATTTACTTTATTTTTAACTATTAAAAAAATAATTTTATAATTACTGAACCTGATTATTGTAACAAGCACCTAAGATTTGTTCAAGAAAAATCGTTCTTAGAAATCTGACTGTACTTGAACTAATTAGCTTAAAACTCTGTAAATAATATGAATTCCTTGAAAAATATGATAACGCCAATAACTTTTTTTTATATCTTATCAGAACCTTCGGATTTTTTATTTTTTTATGCACAAAATATTATTACAGCTTTATACAACACATGTTTTGAATTATTGAAGAAATTTCACAATTGAAATGTCTCATACTAAAACTGTCTAAGGTTTGTCTAATGTAGACATTAAGTTTTTAGGTGAATGATACAATTACAATAATATTTACATGCTTATTGCTTATAGGTGTATGTTTAAGGGTCAAAATATTTTTTCATGTTTAACAGACGTTCTGTTTATTCTTTAATTAATCAAAGCCGTAACTAGCAGGGAAGGAGTTCAGGGGTCTAGACTCCCCCTCCATAATTTTTTTAGAATGTAGAAAAAGTTTAGCAGTGAATAGTATTTAATATTTATTGACTATTGTATTAACAATAAGTTTAAAGCAGTAATAACAAGGATGAAGTTTTTATATTTCGAACATGAAAATAATGTATATTTAAATTAAACAAATGTACTTCCACAAAATTTGTTTTCAGTTACGGCCTTAATTTATAGGTGTTAAAACCATTTATATGTGTATTACTATTACCTTAAGTAATGTTTATATTTTATTTATTTTTTGCAATTCAGATAATACGAGGAAAACATTGTGGACAACATTATCTGATAGAAGAATTTGTGATCTTCTGTTTTAGATTTTTTGTTCGCTGTGAACAATATTATATATTTAATTACTATTAATTTATTTTAAAATTGCCCACATTTTTATTTTTAATTATAATAAATTTTAAAGGGAAAATATTTTTGTCTTTAGTTTTTATAATAATTAATAATTCAAATGTATACGTAAATGTATACAATTTAAATTAAAAAGTGATGTGGATCATCATTAATAATATATATAATATTATGTTTGTGTTGGTGACTAAATTTTAAACAACATTTGTTTAAATGTATAAACAACTTACTATATTATTTATTATTCATTTTTTTTTTTTTTTTTTGTCATTTTTGAAATTTGTATTTATTCCAAGGTGTATATTTTTTTATTTTATTTTATACAATAATAATTTTAAGGTTATTCAAATTTGAACAAACCTATATAATTAAACATAAAAAGAAAGTTATATAAGTAAATAGATTTTATAATAATTATTGATAATTTTCATCTTAGGTGTATCCGATATTATTATTTTTTTTTGTTTTTATAACGATAAAAATTATTACAATGAACTCAAGAAAATGTATCTATTGAATCGATGTTTTATACACAGACAAGAAAACTTTTATAAGACATGTGATAAAAAAAAATTGTTATTGAAATTATGTTTTAATTAGATAGATTTATTATTTGTTATAAATTAATATAAAATACTAGATAGTTACCTATATTTATTGAAATGTAAATTATACTCTTTAATTATAAATTTTATGTATATAATTTTATATAAAAAAAAAATGTATTTTTGTCCATTACTCTATGACTATGATACAATTAATGTGTATACTTAATTGTATATGCCTACTTGGTAAAATTACTTATATAAATACGATTAATGTTACCTTATTTATTACTATAATAATTATTTTTTTTAGAAAACATTTTGTACACATTTTGTTCAAGATGATTTTATGTGCAATGGAAATTATTAACAATTATTTTGAACAATATTACAGCATAATGTCAAATATAAAAACAATAGACGCAGTGAAAATAATATGTAATATATAAGTTAAACCTCTAGTATTTTATTTATAGTTTTTTAATGTACTTATATTTTTAATTTGGCCATTTACTTAACAAATATACTACTCAGTATGTACTAAACTTGTTCTTTTCCCAAGATATTTATATTATAATATTTCAAATGAAATGTACCGAATCTTTTTAACTATAAAAAACATTAGGGGGCCTGGTATGATGAGGGAGGTTGTCCAGTGACAGAACCCTTATGTGTTATTAGGGTCAGGGGTTTAGTGCACCAACATTTTTTTAACCGACAGATGGGATTATTAGGTAGGTTTTCTCCGCCTTGATTGGTTATAAGGGGGTTGGGGTTGGTGTGGGTGGATAGTTTGTAGTGGAATTTTTTTTAGTGTTTGGATGCAACTGTGGTAACGGTTTCAATTTTGAGGTTGTGGAGCGAGTTGAATTTGGAGAAATGCCCTACACAAACATAAACATATGGCTGCCAATTTTGAATACAAAAAAGGTTTGCAATTTTCAACTTGTTTCTTAGAATTTAAATGAAAAATATAATTAATGCGAAATGATGCAAAGTATAAACATATATCATACACACTTGACTATGAAATTGAAATCAATGAATAAAAATATAGAATTTAAAATTTACAAAATTCAATTTGTATTTACATTATTTACATTTGTAACACTTCACTTTAATTGGACTAGTATAATATCTTTTAAAAACTATAAAAATGTACCTAAAATAGCTTATTGCAGTTGCGAACTACAAAAATAACAAACTTAATATAACTTAAAAGTCCGAAAAAAAACTATAGTAATCTAAATAATCCTTCCTTACTTCGTATTAGAAATTAAAAGACCAAGGCAAGTTGTATAATATTTGAAAAATAAATGGAAAAAAATATAGTGACAAATCTTTATTGAACATACCATAAGTAACCGAAAGTGTTATACCCATTGTTGGTTAGTTTTTTTCAAACTAATTTCGTTAAAAATACTTTTTGGTCTGACAAAGTGATGAAAAGTTTTTTCTTCGCAAAAATGTATACATTTTGTATACAAAGAATTTACGACAAACAAGGAAATGTTTTTATAAATAAAATTGCACCTTCTTTTGTAATGCCCTGAGATAAAATGATCATATTATCACAGTAGTATAATCGAAACAAAGTGATTTCGTTCCTAGTGCAAGTTAAGAAATGTAATAAATATAATAAGTACCTATAATCGAAAGTTGCATCTCATCCTATAAGTAAAAACTTGAATGTGGATGAGTTGAGATCAATTTAAATTAAACAAAAAATATAACAAAATGTAAACAATATTACAAAAAAATTAAAATATGTGAAAATATAATATAAAACAAAAATATTTAAGATATAAAACTAACTAAATGTTTTTTATATTGAATAAAATTAATAAAAGAAAAAACTTTTATGTTGTATTTAGGTACGTAATAATAAAAAACCTTTAATAATAGGGCTGTGATTACCAAAATTAGATCTATTCAATGGAACATTTAGGTTGTTATTATTTTTTAATCTAGGGTAGTAAACATGCGATGGTTGATATTGCCTAATAGAGGTCCTAACCGTATAACAAAGTTTGTCGTTCATATGACAGCCTAAAAGTTTGCACATTAAGGTCTGTTATATAGTACATTTGTAAAAAAAATTAAAATACTGTAATATAAACAACAAGATTTTTTATTAATCAATAGGTTTAGAAGGTTTCTTTATTTAGTATAGTGTTGTTTAAGCTTTAAATAAAAAGTGGCACTAAGTTTTTATTATAAAGTTTAAGTCTATATCTAATAGAGATAAGTAGACCATTAGTTATCGAGCTTTTAATTTCATTAAATTAGTTTTTTGAAATAGTAATTTTACTCGCATTAGTGATTAATTCAGTTATTTTCTAGTTAAATTTATCTACCAAAATGTCTATATCATTTGCAATGAGTAAACTCTGCGTCTCTGCCAATCAAATGTGGAAACCAGTAGACAGTGTTTATTGTACAAATAAGAAATCAAAGTTGGAGGATCATATTGTTTATGGTGAATATGAAATGCAGCGGTGTATATAGGGGGGGGTGCCTCCTGGGCTAGCGCCCGAAGTTAAATTAACACATTGTATGCATATTGCTTTATGTATATACACTATATTGCATATTTACATAACCATGGCCGCCTGTACTTACTTTTGATGTCATATCTAAGGTTTATAATTTTTGATAGAATATATTATGTGTATACTTCCTGATCAGTCGGAGTATATAAGCGCCAAAATGGCCATATAATCTGTCAAGTAGATTAAATTGTGTGGTAAGTACGTGTGTTCGTCGTATATATATATATATTGTAAATTTAGTATCGTTGATTTATATTATTTATATTTATGTGCTACACACCATTGTTAAAGGGTTCACCTCTTAAATTTTAACAAAAATATATATATATATATATATATATTACAATATTGGTATGTTTATAGAAGTAATTAAAAACAAACCCAAAGTTCAAGGACAACCTACAGCATCAACAAAACGACAGGTGTCGGACAACACGAAAGCACTTGCAATTTTAATTACTGTGTACCAATTTCTACAAAATGGATAGACGACAAGCTTGGAAATGTTTTTATAAATAAAAACGTACCCTCTTTTGAAATGCCCTGCGATAAAATGATCATATTTCCCTCTCGCTTAATAAGGTCTAATTCTCCCTTTGTTGTTCCTTTCCACAGCACCAACTATGGTAGAAATAATCCAATGCATCGTATGATGCGCATTTGTAATGAGCACCTATGCTTCTCTTAGGGCCTGTTTTACAATCATAGTTTAAACCTCGGTTACGCTTGAACCACTGATTTTACCAGCTGAATTCGGTGGTTTAACCGGAGTTCAACTATTGTAATACGGGCCCTTAGTTAGTTCTATTTTGTTGTTGATTTTAATTTTGATACTTAATCTGTTATTACTTATTACTGTTTTTACCTTTGTTTAATTATTGTTTTATTTTTATTTGTATATAATCGCCGTGTATTGTTTGGAGTTTACCTATTTATTGTTATAATATTCATATTCATTACTACAAATTGTATTGTACTATTGGGCTCTTAGCCCGTTCATACATAAATAAATAAATAATTATATAAATATTATTATCACAGTAGTATAATTGAAATAAAAGTAATTTCGTTCCTAGTGCATTGTTATGATTTGGTTTTGTTTTATATGGGTATAGCGCCATGTATAGCATGCATGCTTCTTATTAATTTTTATATAGAGCACTATTATAAGAAATATCAATTTTATAAAGAAAACCACGGACAAATAACGCACGGCAATCAACGAGGTAATAGAAAATGTACGTCTTCGGATATCCTGATATTGTACCTACGTACGCAAATTAAAAACCCAATGGAACATTTTGTATGTTAAACTATTTTTATTCACGATTAAATGAGCTCAGTGTTCAGTGGCTTGTCGCCCAACAGTGATCTAAAATATTAGAAGCTTGTAATGCATTATATATTTGTGTGTATTCAAAAGAAAATATGAAAATATTTATTTATTCATCTGTTTATAGTTTTATACAATCATTAATTATATAATATAAAACTATTAAATTGCTATAATAATATTATGTTATACCTTATTTGGTCAATTTTAGATGTTTTTTTTTTTTTTATAAATGTTATATAATTAATAAAACTTAATTAAATCATAAAATATGTATTTTTTTTTAATATGTACATAGTAATAATATTTATAAACATGAGATACTTGGTTACTGTTATACAAACTATAATGTATTGTTTTGTGTATACGTTCAATGATTTGAAAAATGTATAATGTCCAACAATGTAATGAAAATCTTAGCAAAATAATATAATTTTGAAAAAAATCAGTATAATATCAAGGGAAAAGTTTTTAGTATTACAATTTTACTATTTTAGTCAAAGTTATGTTACAATTCTTAAGGTTTAGTAATAGGCTCATGAGATTTTTTTAATAAAATAACCCAAACATTTAGTAAATTTATTTTTATCCGACATTTACATTTAATTAATTGAAGGTGTTACATTTCCTTTCCATTGTATTTCAATGGATGACCACTTAGATTGTAAACAAGATTGCAAGTTGTTATCCTCAGATATGCATATAACATCAGATTCCTGGATTATAGCATTACCTTCTAAATATGTCACCTTTGAATTAGAATTGGATCTCGGTTGTCCGTTGTAATGAAATAACACAAAAACATCTGGAGTTCTGGTTTCTTGTTCGGAAAAAAATTCTTCCATAAACGATGGCATTAATATGATACCAAGCCCTTCGGAATCCAATTTCGTGGACATCAGATTTACACTGAAAAATCAATCGTATCACATTTCATAATCTATACTGCAATTAAATAATTTGCATACTATTCATCATCAGACACAAGGTCTAATTTTTCCAATAATGGCTTTAGATGTTGAGTACTAATGAAATTATTGCCATCTTGATCAAACAACTTAAATGTCCGTCTAGCAATATCAGCTTGTGTTTCTTTGCTCACCAAGTTTTGATCAAATGAAAACAGCACTGGAATGGTGAAACACATTAAAATAAGGTAAAAAAAAATTTATAAAAATTGTCTCCAGTACCAGTAAGATGTGTATCGCTGCCCAACACCCAGATTGGGTTACATGGATTTTTTAAATAAGTTCCAACTTGAAGGTACCTTAAATGTTCTAATAAGGTCAGAAATCCAACTTCACTTTGCTTTTCAATACCTTGCAATTCTAGGACAAACACGTAATTATTTATATATTAAATATTCAAATGTACTTATTATTCAATTTTTAATTTTCAAGACTTACTAAGCCCAGCTACTACTTGATCGTTATTGAATACGTTAGAAACGGCTTGTCCTGTAATCATCATATTGATTAAGCTTTGGCTACCATAGCCAAATTCTTTATCAATCAATGCCACATCTAAATCCATTATTTCTTCTTTTAATTTAACTAAACCCTACAAGAATAATTCTATTAGTCGATTTTTAAAAGAAGATATATTTAAATATAATTAATTTACCTTAGAGCGCATGACTGTATACAAAAATAACAAAACTCCGAATGTGTTACGCAAAAAACTAATATGGTCATTAAAAAAAGTTTCAATACTATCCTTATTCACTTGTTCTACTCTAGAAAAGTGTAAATAAAATAAATCAGCGAGTTTCCAGCCACATAAATGAAAATAAACTATACATACTTAAGCATAGAATGAAACCGACTGTGTTCAAGGCACACAGCCGTATCGTCAATATGTACAAATTTCAAAATATCACAGCCTTCTGTTGCTTGGCAAAGGATATCACAGGCGGCCTTACACAGAAGATGGTTTTGTTCTTCAACTTCGGCCTATAGAATATAATATTTTGAAGTTCAAATTCAACAATGCACCACTAAACTTGTTAGAGTTCAAAACATACTTTTTTCCAATCATCATTGGCAGACTTATTGTTGACAATATACTTGAGAATGTATGCCTGCATCGGTGCCAATACAGCGCAAGGTCCGCCTTCGAATTGCACCAGCGCCGTCGGTTCGTCGTCACTGAAACTAAAGCCTAACAACGATCATTTAGGTAATCCATTGTCGAACGACTGCGACGGCTCACCTTGGGTCCATCGTTGGAATATGTCTTGGCGTGCCTGGTCACCCCAAGTAAGCTTTATGATCTCTTCCAGTTCTTTGTCGTCTGGACCCGTTCTCGGCTCCGTTGCCTCCGTTTCCGCCATTGTCACTGTTCACGGCCGGTTCATGTCGTCAAGCGCTAGAAAATGAAATGTGAACAGACTCGACTCGCTCCGCGCCGAACGACTACGGTTTAATCTTCGAAACAAGTGTCATTAACGTCAGGCGAGTGAGGTGATAACCATTAACTGCACCGAAAACATTCGGTGTTTAAAGCACTTCAAAATCAAAAACAAAAACCACGGTTGTAGATTATCAGCAGCAGCCACAACCGTGACAAAAACATAACAAATTCAAACATGTACCATAACCTAACATTATTTGTTTTATTATCAACTTGTAGAAGAATAACATTATGAATAATAATAATAATATTATATTGGTCGCGCGTTTCAACGATATTATGATATATATAAATATCCTGGGGGGCGCCCTCGCGGTTTTTGTCCATTATTTACCAATAATAATTCTCACCGATAATATCCATTAACCTTTTCCCACGGAACACTGCCAATATTACATTGACCGAGAGACGAACCGTCAGATGAAAGTTGTCGTTAGTGTTGCCTCCAACGAAAAATTAGAACTTTCGACGGCGGCGTTCGAGCTCGCGAGTTCGGAGTTTACGTATCACTTTGGCCACACTGCCGAGGGGTTCCGTGCGACAAATAAAATTGTGTTTATTAACTTTATTATTATTTCGCGATTATTGATATATTATAGAATCTGTGAAATACCCGCCTGCCTACTATTGTAATACCTATCCTACGGTCGTGATTTATTTCGTCCTTTTGGGTAGTTTTACATTTCGATCGCGATCGATACGTCGGTGTCGGTCGCTCGTCGTCAGTCGTACTCTCGTCGGCGCCCCGTTTCGTCGTGACTTGTTTGCTTCTGCAAGTCCATCGATCGATTGTGTTCACAGCATCCGTGACGACGGCCACCAGTGATATGGAATAGCGGATTCAAGTGACGTCTCCAGGTATGGAAACGCGATATTATCGTGATATTGTCTGATGTTTTTAGTAAATATCTCGGAGGAGTCCCCGCGCATAATAATATGGTATTATGACCCGATCGACTGCACAGCGATTACGCAATTTTATTATTGTTCGTCGTTTGACCTTAATGTTGACAAATATGGTGTTAAAACAGTTATCCGTCGAATCGGATAGCTCCTCGGTATTACGATCATTCCACGGCGGTGGAATTTTATCCGAAATGATTTTCAAAAAATGTTCGTCTTAGGTACGTACTGATCTAAAAGTACGTCCATACCTATATACGTGTTTACTCGTGTTGTACAGCTAACGATTACAATTATTATTATCAGAGTCTACAAATATTTATCTGCAATATTTCACATTTTTATGGCATAGGTATTATGTTTGGTACTATTGTCTGTCTATTATGCGCGCTAGATCTCAAAACAATCTTAAACCTTCTGTTAGTTTAAGCACCTGGACTGGTCCAATTTTGTGCATACAAAAGAATCTGGTCCAATTTAAAACTAATAAGATAGGTACCTATTTAAATACTTAAATTACCTAATACTTGTTTATTTTAATACCTAACGAATTCTTATTTATTCAACTTAAACTTATATTTTTCATTACCTAGGTACCTATGCAAAATATATTAATTGCTAAAATAATGTATAATTTATTCTTGTCTGAATTTGAATTACAAAATGTAATTACCTATACTTTTAAATATTCAGAATTAATTAAATTCTTGTCTAATAAATTATTCAACGACAAAAGTTAAATTACTCACAGGACAAAAAAAAAATGCCCTTTCGTGATCATCTATAGTGTATTCAATTTAAAATACACTAGTTTCGCACATACCAAATGGGCTTGTACATTGGCTCGCAAACACCTTAGTACCAAAGTCGGAAATGGTTGTACACTAATCGTATGAACTTAACATTTTCCTTTATGTACAATGTACCAATTAAATGTGCCTTTTTAAATTCAATGATAGGTATTTATTTGATGTTTTCCGAGATGTTTTCTTAATACACCCCTTTTTAGTTTGTAGTTATTAAGTAATATTTATTTAGTTCTTACTCCTTACTTTTAGCTAGGTAGCTGTATTTTTACTGTTCTATAATTTAATTGCCTTGTTGACATTGGAAGATCTAAAGAGGGCTAAGTCTCGCCTATAACCTACGTGAGTAAAAAGAATAAAAATAAAAATAGTTAAATGTTCATAATAGGTTTCCAAAATTGTATTACCTATGCTAATTGATTTATGAAACATTTATATTTGTAATGTTCTATTATGCAATAAGGCTTATTTTATATTTAAGTCCTATGTTGTAACTATGTGAGTAAAATCCTTTTAAACTCATAGATACAAATATTCAATTTAGTTAACATTTCTTACGAAATTGTGAGACTTACTTTATTACTTTCATACCACTAATCTGTATTTTTCATTTAATTTTTATCTCTAGTTGTATTAAAAAAATTCAACAAATATGTCATTAAAACCTAAACCAATAAACTTTACGGAAAAATGGAACAGTTTACAAGAGACTGTAAGAGGTGTCATAACATTAGACACAGTTCCTAGGGATGCATGGAACGAACGTTTCAATGATGTTTACTCTATGTGTGTGGCCTTCCCAGAGCCTCTTGGTGATCAACTTTATGACTCAACAAAGTTGTTCTTAGAGAACCATGTACTTGAACTATTGACTATTATACAAACCGGAGGTACTGCAAATCTGTTACAAAATTATTATATATATTGGCAGAAGTATAGTAAAGGTGTCAAATACCTACATTCACTTTACCAGTATGTATTTTCTTATCTAAATTAACATATTAAAGTATATATAATTTATAAAAAAACATTTCTAGATACCTTAATAACCAACATATTAAAAAGCATAAATTGTCAGAAGCAGAAGTTTTATATGGAAACATTACACCAGATGCCACTGAACAGATGGAGGTTGGAGAACTGGGGCTTGATGTGTGGAAACACAATATGATAGTACCACTGAAAGACAGTATGCTCGAGTTATTATTAGATCAGTTTGACAAACAAAGACATGGCATATCAATGACCATATCTTTGGATATCATTTCTGGTGTCATTAACTCATTTGTTGTTGTCCAGGAGTTCAGGAAAAAATATCCACTTGAAGTAAGTATTTATATTTATTTATCATAAGACTAGAAAATACCTTCATACATTCATGAAGGACCTATGTTTAAACATTTTATTTTTTTTTCAGTTGTATCAAAGTTATTTTGAGCAACCTTTTTTGGAGCAAAGTAGTGAACACTTTAAACGCGAAGCTGCAAGATTGTTACAAGAAAGTACAGTGTCCGATTACATGGTTAAAGTGTTGCAAATATTGAAAGAAGAAGGAATTAGATCAAAAAAATATCTCCATGACAGGTAATTTTTCACAATATTGAAACCATAGTGATACAAGATATTATTGTTTATATTTTATTTAGCACCTATGTCAAACTGCGGGGACGTTGTCGTCAACATATGGTTGCTGATCATTTAAATTTTTTGCATGGAGAGTCTGAAGCTATGATAAAGGAAGAGCGGCGAAATGACATGCACAATATTTATTTACTTTTACGTGAAATTAAAGATGGAATGACCTCATTAGTTGACATTTTCAGAGAACACATAAAACAACACGGAATCCGAGTTATTGAATCTTTAAGACAAGAACAAGTATATATTTATTATTTAATAATAATTTTTAAGTCTGAATTACAATTTACATATATAATTTTTTATATAGATATATGTACATTTTGTTGAGGAAGTACTGAAGGTACATAAAAAATACAAATCTATAGTTGTAGATGTGTTCAACAATGATTTATGCTTCAGTGGTGCACTTGATAAAGCATTTACAGTAATCATAAATTATAAACAAGTAAAAAATCAACCATCAAAGTCTCCAGAATATTTATCAAAATACTGCGATAATTTACTGAAAAAATCATCTAAAGGCATGTGTGAGGGTGAAATTGATCAAAAACTATTACAGTCTATAACTATATTCAAGTATGTAGATGATAAAGATATATTCCAGAGGTTCTATCAAAGGCATCTGGCAAAACGGTTAATACACCAACAAAGCCAGTCTATGGACGGAGAAGAAGGAATGATCAACAAATTGAAAGTAAATTAAACAAATGTTGTTAAATTTATATTATGTTAATAATCATTTTTGTTTTTAGCAAGCTTGTGGTTACGAGTTTACAAATAAATTGCATCGTATGTTTACTGATATCAGAGTATCAGAAGGACTAAATGCAAAATTCCATAGTGAATTCCTTAAACCCACTGATAAGTTGAATGTCTCATTTTCTATGTATGTATTGCAAACTGGAGCTTGGCCTTTGGGATCATCAATTGTGTCATCATTTGTTATTCCTCAACAACTGATACCTTGTATACAATATGTAAATATTTAAAATATATATAATATATTGATAACATAACTTTAACTCAACCAGATTTATTGTAATTAGTTTGAAGCTTTCTACAAAGAAAAATTTAATGGACGGAAATTAACATGGCTTCATCATCATTGCCAGGGTATTGTTATTTTTGTTAAACTATTATTATATCCTAATTACTTATTAAAATGTATCTATTTATTGCATCAATAGGCGAGTTAAAATTGAATTATTTACAAAAAGTGTATATAGTGACAATGCAGACGTTTCAAATGTCTATCATGTTACTATTTGAAGACCGTGATACAATAAACTACACTGAAATTCATGAAATACTTCAATTGACCAGTGATCAATTTCAAAAGCACATCAATAGCTTAATTGAATGTAAATTGTTGTTGATTGATGGTGATGTAAGTAAACTGTCTATACATTTTAATAAACTTAATAATTTACGTCGCTGTTTATTAATTATTTTTAGAATGTTTCATTAAACATGGCATACACTAATAAGCGTACAAAATTGCGTATAACATCAGCTCTCCAAAAAGAAACTCCACAAGAGGTTGAACAGACTGTTAATTCTGTCGAAGATGATCGTAAAACATACTTGCAGGCAGCTATTGTTCGTATAATGAAATCGCGTAAGATACTGAGACATAATCAACTTGTGAATGAAGTAAGTAAAATAAATAAAAGTGTGTACTTTAATATTTAATTATTAACAATATCTATTATGTTTTAGATACTTTCCCAATCACAGACATTTGCACCATCGATTGCACTTATAAAAAAATCTATCGAAACACTAATTGATAAAGGATATCTAGAACGCACTCCAAATTCATCTGATGGCTACAGTTATGTGGCTTAATATTTTTTAAATGAATATATACATTTTAAGTCATATTATTGTTTCATTATTATACATAATTACCTACTTATTTTTTCAATGTATTGAAAACGGTTTTTATATTGTATATATTTTAAATACTTTTTAAAACTATGTTTGTTCTTGTAAACTCTGATTCATGTTTCTTACTAATCCATTTAACACAATAGATAATTTAATTTAATGTCATTGATTTACTATTATAAAGTGTTTGTATTGTTGCCCAATTTCTGTATAGTTATAAATATTGTGTAGCTGATAAACAAATTAATTTGTCAACGTTTTAAACAAGCTTAGGATATGTTGATATATCGCTCTTTTTAAAATGATTTAACACATTTAATGTTGATATAATATGTGTGTATATAATTTAGCACAATTCCTTATAAAAAACTTGATATCAAAATAGATTATTGTTTAAATTTAAAACTTTAAATAAATTATATTATTGTAATTATAATTTTGTATATATAATATACAGTCATTTTGGTATTCAATTTTTTAGAAGCTCATTTTCATTCTAGTCTATATGCAAAAACTACTTTTAAAAATGACAAATAAAAGTTACCTCATAAAACCAATTTTATTATTAGAAAGCTATGATTTAGAATACTCAAATTTAATGTCACAGATTTACTATCTGAAAGTGTTTGTATAGTTGCCCAGTGTCTATATAGTTATAATTACTGTGTTGATTATATACAAATTAATTTGTCTACATTTTAAACATACCTGCTTTGTATTAGTTGGCCTATTACTATTTTTAAAATGTTTAAACAGATATTTTAATGTTGATATGTGTGTATGCCTACTGTGTATATGATTTAACACAATATTCCTAATAAAATACTTGTAACCAAAGTACCTAGATGATTGTTTGAATTTAAAACTTGAAATAAATTATACTATTGTAATTATAATTTTGTATATAATATTATAATAAACAGGTATTCAATTTTTTTTTATATGAAGCAGCTCATTTTCATTTATATGAAGATAAAAAAACTCCTTTTATAAATGACAAATACAAATTTCCGCGTAAAACAAATTTTGTTCCTAGGAAGCAATGATTCAGATCACTCGAAATAAAATGGAATTTGTATTTAAATCGACGTTCCCGAAGACTATAACTACTATCGGTATTGCGATGACAAAATTAGACTCTGAGAAGCATATATATGTACACGACATAATAATATATGTGTTGACATTCAATATATCATTCTACAGTTACATTAGAAAAAACAAAATCGATATACGTTATGTAAGAGAATAATATATAGTCGACCGAATCCATTGGCGCTAATCAGGAACGCACTTTTGCTGCTTCCGTAGAAGCTCGAAAGTTCAAACCTTGTACGCCGTTCTTCGTGGCTGACAGTGAAACGTATTTTTTTTCTTAATGTAATAATAACGCGCCCTAGTTCGCAGAACAAATGATATATTATTATATCGTACACTGTACAGCGTCCTAACCGAATTACGCTCATTTAATTATAATAATAACACCAATACGGTTCCAGTGACATAATTAAATTTGCCATCACCATATAAGGTCAGTAGTATAACAATAATAATTCACAACCGATACATTCAGGGGTGTACACACGAGGGGGAAAGCCCCCCCCCCAACGTAGACCAACGATTTTTCTTTTCAGTAAATAATATTGGGTAGTCATACCTACTCTGGAATTTTAGTATTTTGTATAAATTTAAATAATTAACTTCAATATCCCAACTCTCCCGGAATGGGAGGTGCACCGCGTGTATACGCCCCACTGGATGTATTTTACCTTGATTTTTTCTATATATCGTAAATTATAGACGTAAAAAACTGTATTAAACATGAGGTGGTGGCGTTTAGGGGTATGGAAGAGAAGGCGATTTTGGACATTTCAGATCTGCGTTGCACCGAGACGGATTCCGGTGACACCACTACGGTGCTCGACGGTCTTTTGGGAGCTGGACCGCACTACGGTAGGTGGTCGTCGGACGATAGTTGTTAAATGACATAACAACAATAAAATAAATTGATGTGTTCTGTCGTCATATGTGCAGATTACGGCGATGTGACCGGCTGTGACAGTCCTTCGGATCGATGCGACGACAACGATCAATCGTCTGGATCTCTGAGCACAGACCAAAATTCCAACAGCAACGTCAAGAGGAAACAGCGGAGATACAGGTAACGGTTGCGTTTGGATGTTTTTTTGTTTTGTAACGGTAGTTTTACCCCCTACCTCCAGGGATGAGCACGGGATTTCGAAATAAAGTATTTTAAAATACGACGTAGATACCTGTCTAATATATCTATATACACATATTATAAGCAAAAAACCTAATACAATTTTTAAAGTAGCCAGCAGGTACCTATTAGGTTAGTTTTGAAAAAAACGAATTTTTATAATAAACAAGAATTTATATTTTGTATTTAATCTCGAAATTTTCAAGTACGGTGAAAAGTTAAGTCTTTTGGCCATAAAATATTATATCAGTGCAGCTTAGCCTTTAATGATTAGTACATTTTTATACCTACTGCATATTATTATTATAATTTTATATACAAGCCACAATCGTGAAATTATTCTTCAGGAACATCAAATTGAGTTTTATTCTTTTTAGAATTTTAATAGCTTTTTCATAGGTAACATTTGGGAGGGGGGAGTCGTGAATGCGCAGTTTCCCCCCAGAAAAAATATTGAGAGGGCAAACTTATCATTTTAAATGGGTCGGTAAATTATGATTAATTTTTAGTTTTTACCCTCTCCCCACTAAGAACCAATTAAGTGTCGAGTGCCGCCTATAAGCTGCTTTTCTATTATCATGTTAAATTTACATTTTAGGATAATTATTTAAAAATATGAATAAATACATACGGTATAGGTATATTTCTTTTGTACCAGACGCCATTTGTTTTGCAGTTTTATTTGTTTTATTATATATCACTATATCAGGCATGCACATATGTAGCCAGGCGAGGTGATTTGGGTGTTAAGACACCTTCCTCCGTTTAATTTAAAAACATATTCGATGTGTTCACAATTATCCTCTACCCAAGTTGTATTTAAATATCAAACTAAAATAGTAAAACCATCAAGCACCCCTCATAATCCTGGCTGCGCGTCTGTTAGGTAAGCATGATGCTGAAAACGATGGTGAAGTCAGAATTATTTGGCGGTCGGACTTATAGTTTAAAAGCTATATCTATTTGAAGTCCAGGTAGGTCTTGGACTTCAAATAGCTATAGCTTTAAAAGGTCCAAGACCTACCCAAGGTCGTTTTACATAACATACCGGGGTATTTTTGTGATTTTAATTTTTCGAGCGATCGCAGTAAGTGAGTCACCACTGTGAGTATAGGTACCTATATGAAAATACTATAAATTTCAATTAACCATATTATTTTAAAACTAATAAGCCCGAATACCAAATTCTGACTTCACCATCAAACGATATTCTTAAGCATGCTTAACTTCATACGTTAAAACAAAAAAAAAAAAAAACAAGGTGTCTGGTAAAACTAAAAAGTTCCAAACATTCTTATACATATAACATTCTTATATAAAAACAAAGACAACTATACCTAAAACTGTTTGTATAAAGAAAATTGGATTCTATAGCTCGTATTATAATATTATATTAGTGTGTACTAAACAGTAATATAGTCATCGTCCATCGATTTAGTATTGTTTATTTATATTTTATAAGGCATTCATATCAGAACCGCTCTAAAAAGGATAATTCTAGTCTTGCAAAAATGATTATGTTGCAATAAAAAATTATTTCATACGTTAAGACGTTTTATATGCACTTTTTGCTGACTGCTCGACACTAACATTTACACCCCGTTGTCGACCCGTTGTGTATCTGTTGAATGTAAATTTGAATTTATGTTTTCAGAACGACGTTCACGAATTTCCAACTGGAAGAACTTGAAAACTCGTTTCAGAAAACACATTATCCTGATGTATTTTTTCGCGAAGAACTGGCAATGAGAATCGACTTGACTGAAGCTAGGGTGCAGGTAGTACCTATATTTTTCATATTACCTACCAAATACCTGTCCTGGATTAAGGATGGCAAGGGGGAGCAGTGGCGTGGCGAACTAAACATTTTCCAGAGGCAAGTTACGTATATCCCAAGTATTAATGCATAATAATGTATTAATATAATATACTTAACAAGGGCGTCCGCAGGAATTTGTCAAGGGGAGGGCAAAATATTTCCCTTTTTACATTTTTTTTCTCACTATCCTATTAATAGTGATAAAGTATTTTCGTGACTAGTTTTCTTTCATATGGGCAGGGAATGTAAAAATATTTATGAATTACATGTAGATTGTTAGTTTTTGTGGCATTTGGTGGCCTTTTGAAGTTTTTTTTAATTTAAATTTTATTTTGAAATTTGCACATGTTTTTAAATGATTTTTATAATAAATATATGATCTAAACATTAAAACATATATAAAAAAAAGAAAAGTAAATTTTCAGTTCAGAATAAAGAATTCATGTTGAAGTACCTCCGATGAGAGGCCTCTTCCTTCAGTCTCTTCTATCTGTTTTTTGTTCTATTATCACTTAAGCTTATTGTTTCAATTGCAACAGATAGCGTGATAAAGAATTTCGTTAAAAAAAAAAAGATTAAAGAAATCCAAAATGATAAATTCTGTCCGTACAACTTTTTTAAAATCCTTTAAAAATTAAAAATGTATAATATAATTTATACCAAATTTATATTTTTTTATGTTAAAAATAAAAATAATTTAGTGTGCTATATAGAATTGAAATGGAATTTTCAAGTTTTTTTATTACATTCAAATTATTAATAATAATATTATGATAATCGACCCAGAAAAAGGCGGACGCCCTTGATACTTTTTATCATTTATTACTTTTTGATACTATTTAACTAATTATATTTCAGATCATTATTGACAACCTATTGAGTTTATCATATTACATTTACTAGGGGACCCATCGGCTACCACCCATCCCTCAATTTAAGAAAAATCTCAGAGGCAATTGCCACTGAAATTACCGTTCACCACGCCACTGAGGGGGAGGCACGGACACATAATATGGTACTATGTAGTACGTGGTAATACCATGTAATTATTAAATTATATTCAATAATTATAATATCATCATTAACATAATTCAATTATTATTGCTTAAATTATTTATTGATATCAGGTGATTTTGAGCTATATTCGAGGGAAGTATAGGTATCAATATTTTATATTACCTATAGTGTCTAACGCCTAAAATAGAATGTATTGGTTGTTGCAGCTACTATAGTATCTGTGTTTAAATAATTTATAATTGTGTATAAAACATAATATAATATTACATAATTATTTTGATAGTATATTATTAATTATTTTGTTTTAATAGTTTAGAATCATAAGCTCATTCAACCGTAAAAAAATAAGGAACTATTTAAAATATGTTTGAAGTCAGAAAGGTTAAAGTTTGAGAGTTAAAACTAAGTGTCTAGTGTTCCGTGGCTCAATAGATCTTTAATCCAGACTTATGCTATTTAGCATATCCGTCCGTGCTCGATGTATTATTTTTAAAACAAATGTTGTCTAAATAATCTATAGGTATGGTTTCAAAATCGTAGAGCCAAATGGCGGAAGCAGGAAAAGACCTTGGTTTCCCAGCACCAGAGCCAAAATGAACCAATTATAAACCCTTGTCTAACAGGTTAGAAATTAGTCATTAAGTCTTAAAACCATAATAACAGTACACCAACTACCAACATAGTTGATAAGTAACTATAATATAATATATTAATAATATATATCCTATAGATATATTATGCCTATGCTCGAGTACCTATATATATATAAATTATTATATGCACGATACGTATATATTCTGCATAATGCAGCATAAATGGAATTACTGCACCATAATATTAGGTAGACACTATGTATAATTGTTGATGTATTTCAACAAATACCAGTTAGGCACTTACCTATAGTAATTAAAATAAAACAATTTATTTTTAAATTGTAATCATTTTCCTACGTAGGAATTCATTAATTTGAATTTCCCGATTTTTGTATTTTGCCATTGATCGGTAGTAAAGCGATAACATAGGTTGGTAGATAGGTGCCTAATTAGTAATTACACATACTTATTGGTAGGTACTAATACAAATAATTGTATTCGTATTTCGTATACAGTTGCCCGTGTATCTTGCTGTGACGGGTTCAGAGTTTCAGACGTCTGAGACATGTTCTAACGTATGGCCTATGGCTAAACTATGGGTAATTTTATTTCCACATCACTGTAATAGATGTGTTCAATTTGAATTCAATTAAAAATCGTTGCAGTATTGTGCCTATATAAAATGATTCTGGGCAAAGGGTACGGTTGGATCAGTATCCATTTCTTAGGATACCTACTTATGTAGTTTCGAGTTTGATAGTTTTAATATTATATTGCATTTATAATATTATGATTGTATTATTTTTATTCAGTATGTTCTTTAATTCGATATTTATCAAAATCATAGCATATTAATTAAAAATGCTTACCAGATCGTAACCTAAAATGGCGTAAATAAGTTCATATAATAATGCTTGAAATATATTTAGCTTAAAGTGAATTCAACCTTTGTTTTAAGCTTAAACACAAAAAAATATCAATATAAAATGAAAAAATATACTTAGAAAATGCTGATCTGATCTAATCGTTTTCACTTTTGTCGAAAATTAGTTTTACGTTGTTTATTATTCACGTATTATGAAGAAAAGTACCTATACTGGGTATTTCCTACTATACAAATTATATATTTCGGTATCATAGAAACCACCCCAGGGGTTCAATATAGAAACACGCTTTTTGATCCAAACGTGATGACAGACGTCAGACACACGGGAAAAAATAAGTATAAATAAATTTTAAAAGTAGAACACATAAGGTTAGGTTAGTTGTAAATACTAATACCAATACATATAAACCTCACGTCTACACTCTGCCAAAAACCTAAAGTCAATCAATCCAGGATTAATAGAATTAATAATAATTATTAATATTTCAATCGATCCTATATAATACATATAATAGGTAGGCTTTGTATATTTTAGGCTTTAGCTCGTAAAGTTATATCGTGGCGACTGTTATATTTCCATTGGACACTTAAATCCTATACTATCAATCCGTAATAATGGTGTTGTATGTATTTAGTAGCAATACCCCTCAATGTTTATGTACCCATTCACCATAATCCAGAGTGTTATTAACTATGATTTCAAATCGGTTAATTTAAATAAAATATTTATTGAAGTATTGTAAGCACTATTATTTTGACTTTTAAATACCTATCTTATGATATATATGTATCATAATAAAACCATAAGCGGCTAAGTATAAAGTATTACATTTTATTATTTCTTAAAAACATTCGTTATAGTGTTTATTGTAGGTATATTTTGTATAAGTACTAAATACAGTATGTAAACTAAATTTCAAAGCAATTTGTTTCTTTTACATTTTTTTTCAGATAATCCAATGTTTGGAAACTCTTCTAGCCTTCTTCCTCAGACAGATTGGAATAGCCTATGCTCTTATACTTCATTTCAACCATCAGCGACGTTCGATAAGGATCTACAATCAATTGACATCGACAATGATTTGCTTCGGTTCAAAACAAGAGAACTACATGAAAACGATATGCTCATGTCGCCACCTTCATAGACGTTTATTGATCAATTGTTAAGTAATTAATTGTTAATTAAAGAATCTATACAATTATGTTAAACGTTCGTTTTATATCATTCATACCTATAAGTCATAACTTTTCCAATTCTATAACAGGGTCCATATGAGTGCGTCACTTATTTATATAGGACATCAGGACTCTGGATTCATATTTCATATAGGTACCAGGTACCTACAGAGTACAGACTACAGTATATAGGTAGGTACATAATAACACGCTATATACGTCTATATATGGCTAAATGTATACAGTACCTACCTATGTTAATTAATTGGAAAATCAGCAAATCTTACAAGAAATATAATGCAGATATCAACAGCGTAACTATGAGAGAGTGCACCGCAAGAAACTTTCGCACCCACAAGTTTAAAATGTGCACCTCAAAAAATAAAAATCTTTTTCTATTATATTTTAATTATTTTGAAGTAAAAATTATCAATAAATACGAAAATGTTGTACTCTATAGGTATACCTATACTAGTTCAGACCAGTTAGAGTTAAAATATACTCAACCAAAAAAAATAATTGATTTGGGTACCTATACCTATAATTGAGAGCGGAGATGTAGAACACTTCGTCCCGAAGTCTGAACTAGCAGTAATTTAAATAATTACATTTTACAAGCAGAAATTAAAATAGTTGTGACAATTTTTTTTTCTTAATAATAATATGTTACTGTTCCACTCTTATTAAAATATAGTATTAGAAATATATTAGAAATTATTGTTAATAGATATACAGTATTATGGGTAAAGGTCTGGGAATGCATTAAAAAAACGGCACTAGAATATCTGCCATAGGCGCAACTAGACCAATATTTTTTGGGGTTGCTATGTAATATAATATGACTAATAAACTTATCTTATATTATGGTCTAAAAAACAAATTAAAAAAACGCTTGAAAATTCAAAAATAGCTATTTTGTAGTTTTAACTTATTTATTTATAATATGGAGAAAAAAAAATGAAATCGGTTGAATTTTGAATGAGAGCGACTTCTATTAACAATATACAGCATAATATTGTAAAAATGTATGGTTTTCACACTTTGATAAGTGAGAAGTCTAGTGCTGCTGAGGACTTCTAGTATTCAAACACCTTAAAATATGTATGGACATATGCATTTAAAAACCAAATAATATGCACTTAAAATACGCTCTAAAAAAATGTAGTATTTCATAAAATACGGAACCTATAAATTAAAATATTTATTTGAAAAAAAAATTAATTTTAATTATTTGATAAAAACTAGAAAAATTAATTGCACTGTAATGAACCAATGTCCAACGGTATGCGATAAATTATGACTAACAACTGAAGTTTACTTCCTACAATCCTACATGGCTACACACGTCGCAATGTTATCGCCCTGATAGTGAATTACCTAACCGATAATTTTAATATTATTTATAGGTTGAATGTAATATTTTTGCACAGATTTTCTATCTTATATTATATTTCCTATCAACATACTCTAATTTTTTAAATACATAATATTATGCTCTTAGTTTGAATAATTTCCTCAAATATGCATTTATATATTATTCAATAACGACAAAATTTGAAAAAATAAGCAAAATTAAATTGCTTATATATTGGTAACCTTCTTGTGTTATGAAACATATTTATATACATCACTCGCATTGTTCTGCGACCTTTATAGATAAATAATATGAAAAACTAAAAGTTCTCAGCCTTACGAGTGATTACTATTGATAATTCAATAGGTATTAAAGAACACACTAAGTACCTACTCGTTAATATTTTATGTAATATTTTTCATCTGTTTTATGTCCAACATAATGAACCAAGGCTGTGTATTAACGAGTTAAAAAGTTAATTTCATTTTAACTAGTTACTTTTGGCTTTTCACTAACTTAACTGTTAACTTACTAAATTTCTTTTTTAATTAATGTGAAATTAACGAGTTAATTTATCATTTTAAGAAGCAAGTTAAGTTAATTTATTTTATTTTTAATTTAATTATATTTCGCTATTTCAGTATATTTCGTTTTCATGTCAAAAAATTTACCGTAAATTGTTTAAAGTTAAAAATGTAGGTATATCATTAGAATCTAACTTATATGGAAATACTGTATAAAGTATAAACACTATAGTCTATAATTTAGTTTTGGGTTGGAAAAAAATTAAGTACACTAGCGTTGTAAAAACAAATTAACTGTTTTTTAACTTAATAAAACTTTAACAAAAAGTGTGTATTAACTTTTAACTTAACGGAGTTAACACAGTTAACACATGGTTAGATTAACTTTTAAATTTTAAGTTCTTGTTATTGGTGCATATTAACTTAACTTAACTGAGTTAAAAAACATAATGACTTGCCCAGCTTTGTATTGAACTGATATTTATGCACAACTGCACTAGTCAGTTTTACGGGAGAATGATCTTTGTAATGAAATTAGAGCTATTTTAATTGAACAATTGGTGAGATATTCCCATCGACACGATAATTTCATTACAATAAGATGACGGACCTATAAAACAATTGACTTGTGCATAATAGCACTAAATAGCGTAGGTAGTTCACGGCAAATATATCGAACAATATTTTAAAACAAATTATCATATGATATGATAAATATTGCGTACAATTTCAACGAGTATAGTGTGTTCTTTATTATCTATAATTGGATAAGCATTATTTATCAAAGTGGGAAAATTATACGATTTTTATGTTGTAAAATATGTTGCAGTATTTTAGAAAATATAGGTGGTTTTTGTTCATTCAAAATTTTTATTTTTGCAAGATTGTAGGTGGAGATTTAAATGAATTCTACGAGAGGCTTAAATCACTTTCACGAAACGCATTGAAAAGTGAGTAAAATATAAATACAATATAATAATATTGTATTGTAAATTTTTCATGTATAAATAATTTAAGTCCTACCTATGAAAATTAAAATAATTTTTATCGGTCAATTGGTTTTTTTAACACGCAATAATCTTTGCATTGTTTTATCTCGCACACGTACTTGAAAATTTAAATAATAATATAATTTAGTCAAAAGTTGAAGTGCGTTTTTTTATGCACACAATTATTTGTTGATGAAATATAATTGTCTCGACTTTTGATAAAAATAATATCCACTTGTTTATTTTTTAATATTTAATAGGGAAAATAAATCTGTAAAAACTTGTTTTGATTTTTAATACACAGACTACTTCTATAAAAACGAAAAAACAATCAATCAATGCCGATGAGAGTTTTTTTTTAAAAATCGACTTAAAGGAAAGTACCTCGTCTCAACCCCTTCAAATTTGACATATTTACGAAGAGTGTAGAAGACGCATAGCCAAGGCCATGGCCGGATCTTAGCTTTTAAACACCCGGGGAAAATGAAAAAAATCAAGCACACTCACTCAGTATTGTGAGGACCAATATTTACAAAATCTTTCGCAATATACTGGATAAATAATTTATTTACCACAAATAATTTAAACGATCATAATACTTAAGAATGAAACATTTGAAATTTTAAACTAATCAATTAATAGTTTTAGAAGCACTTCTTAATGGTGTATAAAATATGTGGTCAATATTAATTCTAAGTTTCACGTTTAGAATAAATAATATTGATAATAATAACATGTATGAATCATATAATTATTAACAAATCTAAATTAGGTATACATTGCTTACTTTTAATTGCTAATTCATGAGTAAACTTCATAATACTTGACCGTGACCGAACCGAACCGAGACCGCCAATGTGAATCGAGCTTAACCTAGAAATCCAGCAAACATCATCCAAATCCGTACCGACGGTAAACGCGAACGTGTCGTGTTGTGTCGGCGGTACACCCGAGAGTTTACCAGCCGCGGTATACCAACCGCAAAACCATCTTCTTCGATCAACACAACTTCTTCAACTAAGCCTTCAACACAGCACAAGTGCGAAGACGAAAAGAACAAAAGGACCACCAAAGCCAACCGACGTGGACGAGCCGCACTACAAGTTTCCAAACGGATAGCGGCGGCGACAAGAACGACCGTCGACGATACCCGAAGACTCCTCGTACAAACCCGTGAGCAACCCGTTCGGACATCGCCACACCATTGGCGAAACTAGGGGGGTGCACAGGGGACTTGTGCACCCCCGAGTTTAAAATGTGCACCCCCAAAATATAAAATACTTAATCTATAATATTTTGATTATTTTGAAGTAAAAATTATCAATAATCAATAAATACAAAAAAGTTGTACCTTAGAGTATATTGAGGAACATAATAAGTGATTAATAGTGAGTACTTCACTAATTCACTATTATGTTCCAACCAAGTTTTTATTAACATAGTTTATAGGTATACGGTTTCAACATTCCCTGCCATAACAGTATAACAAATAATCTTTAGCTTAGGTAGGTACCTATTTTATGTTGTATAGAACAGGTCACAGTTATGTTGTTTTTAATTATTTGTGTAACATTGATCATACCTAATAATATTCAACAAAATAACTTAGAAAACAAGATAACGATATTTCTCTTTATCTTTGGCAGGATAGAAGACCATGAATGTGAGAGTGTTTTTATTGTTTCCTTGTTTATAATTAATTATTATAATTTATAAAACAAGCCTATATTTTAGATAACATAAATACAATAAAAGTTATTGACTGTAAGAATGTAATAACTTTTTTCAAAATATTTTTTCCACAATATTTTTGTCATACGTTTAAGTAGCGTAATTTTTTTTTGTCAGATCTTTCTGTTATAGCCTGTATATAGAGTATGGGTCCGGGGGTCTGGGAATTCTTTATAATTTGTGCACCCTCAAAAGTATAGGTCTAGTTGCGCCTATGCGCCACACTATACGTTTATTGTACGAGGCAACGGTGACGTGGAATGGCTTGCGGATTTCGGTTTACCGAAAACGAACCCCTAACGATCCGCACTCCTCGTACGGACCGTGAGCTGGTTGCCACACTCTTCCGTGCGGGTCGACATCGCAACCAACGGAACAATCAATAGGTATAGTACACCTACCCACCAGCGACTACCGACCGGGAAGAACTTCCTCTCGTATGCCTACAACACCCGTGAGCAAAACCCATATGGGCGCATCGCCACACATAGTGTTAAACGAGTCGACGAGCTAGGACGGATTGTAAGCGACTATCGGCGGCGTCCTCACCAGCCAACGAGAACACTCATATTCTTCGCACGGACCGCGAGCAACCCATATGGGCATCGCCACACTATACTCTCCGTGCGAGTTGTCCGATATCGGCGACCAGGAGCTGACTCGACGTCACTCCGCGAAACCAAGCCGAGTTGTTTTCGATTTTTCAATCCTTATAGATGTAAGAGTTGAACATTTTATACATTTTTAACCACAAAATAATTATTCAATTTTAAATTTGATACATTTTGTCAAAATTCCATCTTTAAAATTGTTTTTTTAACCAACAAATACAATTTTATTGATATTTAAAGAAAAAAACTAAAAAAAATAGAAACTGAAAATGTCCGTATACAACTCAAAATAAGTCATTATATTTGGAAAATTGTATGGTGTATGGAAAATGCTAATATAAACATTCAGTCAAAATTTCATGTACGGTAATTTGTTTTAGAGTTACACCAAAAAAACAGAAAACAGATTTTGTGTAAAAATTCCCGTTTTCCTTAATTTTTCTTTTGTTTTTCACTTTTGAAAACTACTGAACTTAAAAATAAAAAAATTAAAAAAAAACAAATAATTTTTTTCAACATTTTTCACGATTTACATTTAATGGATGAACCCATAATTTACGTTGCACTGGCTCATCTAGCAGTCCAAGTGCTTCCGCAATACAAACAACTTTTATTTGTATTATTAAGAAGTTTAGAGTAAAGTTACAAGTCCTATAATTATAATCTGAATATACAATTATCATTAAAATTGTTTAAATGGTTTATAATATAATAGAAAATATTAGTTTAAGAGTCCTACCGGTTATCGCCTATTCACCTATGCCCTATTAGCTATTTGTTTGTATCCCACCGTGTTGTCTTAACGAATAAATTTTCCTGAATAATGTTTTGTAATCTAATTTTTCTAAATTCATATTGTTATGGTTCTGTAAGACCACATGTTTTATATTTTTCTATAGAGTATTTAATCAAAAATGTTGATAAAAACCAGAGCTTTGCACCCGAACGTAACATTTTTAGATTATTAATAATTAAATTCTAACTTTTATTATCAATGTTATTCAACTATAATTTATTTATATTAATTATAACTATAATATAAATTATAACCTTATTTACATGTTAAATTACTATAGATAGTTTTACACTTATACTACTATGTAGGTATTGATGTTCTTCAGTAAAAAACAAATAGAAAAACTTTAAAGTTTGTATAGAACATTTTTAATATTAGGTATTTGATTGAACACTATAAAAATTAAAAACAAATGGGTATGAATGTATGATACCTATACAGCTTTTTAGTGTTTGTACACCAGATAGAAGAAAAATATAATTGTTCATTATATTGGAGGTAATTTTTAACTTTGTACCTACTGGTTGACAATTCATTATATGAAGGAAATATATTTATAACACATAGGGTGGACGTCATAAAGTAATAACCATTTATATATGCGTTTGTTTCTATTCACCCCATTTTATGGTACTTAATTATTAGAAATAAGTAATAACTATATTGTAGAAAACTATTACCTATAGGTGTCTATTGAACATTGTTTTGCTGGATTAAAGTTTATATCTTCAGATTTAGGTGTGACACTTACGAGTGACATACTAGAAAAAATTATGATTGTGAGCTCCAATAATATATTTGATACAACAATTAATATTAAATAATAATTGTATTTTATGTTTTGCTTTTTTAATTTTAACGTGTCATTAATTTATGTATTTTAAAAATATAAATAATAACGACTGCAGATACATAACATTTCTTTAAGCTATATATTTTAATCGTGTATATATATTAACATATGATGGCAACTGGTACATAGACCTTAGGAAATAGTTTTGGGGCCGCTTTAAAAAAAAGTTTCCGGGCTGATGTGAAGGAGCCGTTCCGCACCTAGTTGGAACGGTTGGTATCTACGGTTGAAAACATGCTTTTATGTGTGAGCAAAGTTATTGTATACTAGGTACGAACCATGAACCATGATCAATCATAGTTCATGTTACAAACCCGGGCAGTGCTCGTATTGGGAAAAATGAAGTAGGGGAGTTCAATCTAACGATTTAAAAACTGTGTTCCAAGGGCGCAATTATTCAACACAGATCATAAAAAAAATATAGTAGGGGTGGGCAAAAAAAAAAAATAATAAAAACAGTAGGGGAGCTCCGTTCCCTTGCGCACCCCCCAATTCTAGCACTGAACCCGGGTATGGTCCAAGGTTAATATAAATATAGAATAATATTTATTTATATTAACCACCGGTATCGTTAACCATCCGAAAACTAACGGCAGCGGGCGGCTGTTGCCTGCCTACTCTCAAAATGGCGATTGCGTGATTTCAGCCACTTCGCATTCCAATACGACGACGAATTTCCTCGATAGCAGACAATACGCAGTTTTACCTCGACCGTGCGAATATTAATTATATTTTATATTATTATAATGATATAAATATATAAGAATATTATGCAGTAGTGGGACATAATATTATATATATTATTAAATGTACCTTCGCGCCTACTGCATTCCAGTAGATAATATGCTGGAGGCAATATTCTCGCGGCGAATCCATCGTTTTTGGCACCAGCGGACAAGTTTAATAATCCTTTCGCCGCACTTTGATGGACTAAACAAATATATGTATATTATGTATAATATATAATATATATATATAATAGTATATGTAACATATATTTTCGATTATTAACACTCAATCAATCGCTGCGTGTTAAATTAAAGGTCTTGTTTAATTTACATTACCTATACGCATTTAGAGTTGCAGAAATATGTTGACTATAGGTAAGTATATTTTGTGAAGATGATAATATAGAAATATTGTCTAAATTAATGATTGTAAACCCTAGTTGAAACGAAAAGATCAACAAGATGTGTAAACTATTATTGGTTTATCGGTATTACGTCAGGGGCGCCATTTCAGTTTATTTTTAAGGTGTGCAAACAATTAAAGAGGCCAATTTTTTCCCACCTCCAGGCCAATCGTTAAAAAAACGTTTCTAGTGTTTTCAGTTTTTCATTACAGATTCATTACAGTATCAAAAACATACTTAATAAAAACATATTTTTATAGTTAACACATTACATTTTACCGTTCATACATTCTGTGTATATACTGTATAGTAAAGATATTTTTAGATAGAATAGATGCATATTATTATTATTATGTCTTTTGTCTATCAGTAAACAGGGGCGGACTGGCCCAGGGTGCTATACACCAAGTAGCACCCCGGGCCCCTGTTTGTATTTATGATCCGGGCCCCCGATTACCACAGTCGGTATACGGTATAATACTGGTATAATACGGTATTATACAAAATAAAAATAAAATAACATATTTCAACATCTCTACAAATAAACATCATGTTATTCTTAATTTTTTTTTTATATTTACTTATAAAACTAAGGGCTCTTTCCTAATTTAGGTAGGTTTGAAAAAAAATTACGGGCCCCTAATTAATTTTGCACCACGGGCCAAAAATAACCAGTCCGTCCCTGTCAGTAGCCACTTACCATTTACACATATTTGTGTGTGTCAGCGGATAAAGTGATACCGATATCAATTTATCAATTATCAAATTAAAGAACACAATATTATAATATTATTTATGATTATTAGTGAATAGCTGCGGTGCATGCACAATTAAAGATTGACAAACTGAAGGCCATCTGGCCATAGTATTAATTAGGCCTAGGCCAATTGTGGACAGCAAAATTACAGGGTGTGCGAGTGCGCACCCGCCCCCCCCAAAATGGCGCCCCTGTATTACGTCTTGTTTATATTTTGCAATTCTATATTTATTTACATGATAGGGACGGCGAGTGTTGGGGTTGCGTCGTCGGCCGTGATTACGCAAGCCGGCCGAGGCGGGCGAGATTGCTCGTAAAGCATAAAAAAATCTCCGACAAAATATATCAATAAAAATGTTTTTGTTGGCCTCACAATTTATTAGTTTGAAAATATTGAAAATAAAAGTAAATATAATATGAAAGTTATTGTAGTACAGACTGTAGAGCAGTGTTACTAAATAATTAGTAGGTAGCCGGCCGATTCACTTTTCCACCAAAACAAAAAATTATTATATAATATATTATGTAAAACAAAATAAAATAGTTGGTATATAATTTTTGTAAAATTATGGCAATTATAATTATTAACATTATTATTTTTATGTTAATATGTCACAATATGTATAATATTTTATAAGAAAATTAAAATATAATAATATACAGTAAATAATTAGTAAACATAGTAGTAATATGTGTATAATATATAAAAAAAATAAACCTGAATTGTAAAATAATGGCAAATATTATGTAAGTACTATAATATGTTATGTTTACAGAAAATTATTAAAAGTATGTGTTGCTTATTATTTAGTTTTTTTGTGTACTATTATATATATTGTGACATATATACCACCAAAAGAATGTTAATATATAATATAGGTATTCTTATATTTTAAATATAATACTTATACTTTTAACAATAATTTTCAAAATTATAAATGCCATAATTTTACAAAATAATATATACCAACTATTTTATTTTTCTTTGCATAATATACTACATAACTTTTTGTTTTGGTTGAAAAATCAATCGGTCGATAAGGGAAGGGTACGCTTTTGGTCGAAAACGGCCATGCCCACATTTAGACTTAACCGTGGCAATAAATCAAATTTCAGAAGAACCCTCGGGAACAATATAAAACCCTATAATATTATAATATACTCGGTAAGAGATTGTGTGAGCATAGTTTTAGCTCTTATTAATTGTTTATATTTATTATTGAAGCGAGTATATATAGGTATTGTATATAGGAATATGTATATATATTATATTGTGTATAATAATGTAAATAAATAATAAATACACAGCCACACGAATGTTTCCGCGGTAATTATGAACGGTTTTCTTTATTAGTTTTAGGTTTCCATTATTACCACGGCCGCGGGAGATTGCTTTATTAAAATGTAATTTTACCTTTAAATTGTTAATCCCCACGTCGTAACTGCAGGCTGCAACCGTGATATTATGTACCGAAATCGAGTAACCTGCCTATACCGCATTCGAATGCTTAAACTGCGGGCAATAATATGGAACCAAGCCTAAAAGAACCGGTTCTGGAACCGGAACCTAATTGTTTTAATAAATAAAGTACCGGTACCGAATCGGAATTTTTAAATTAAAAATGTAAATTTTATTTATCATAATTCAATGGTATTACTGTTTTGTCAGTTTTGTGCTTAAACAATGTATGATCATATGAGCTTTCTAACATTTCTTTTACTTATAATTATTATAAGACCCGCGTTAAAGATGGGTATTTATCATTATTATACTTTTTGGTACTTACCTAAATCATGTGGAACCGGTACCGAAATTACTTGGAACCGTAAGTTTATTTTTCTCAGAACCAAACCGGAACAGTTATTTTATTTTCGGAGAACCAGTACCGGAACCGATACCGATAAATTCAAGTTTCCAGCCCTCGGACTTAAAAGAAATGATTTTTCAAATTTGTAAGCGCTGGTCAAGTTTGATGCAAACGTCATAATATTATTATGCCTAGTGTGGTTCTGGGCCACGAGCGACTTAAGACAAATTATTGCAAAATAAAAACCATAATATAATATAACATCAAACTATTGAAGGTACGTCATAACAATTACATATTACTGGGGCTCGGAAGTTGTAGGAGCTAAAAAATGTAAAATATGCACGAAAAAATTGCAAAATATGCATTAAAAATGTTAAATATGCGAAAAATATGCATATAAAATTAATGAAATATGCACTTTTTTAGTTAAAATTGGTGAAATATGCATTTTAAATTTTCAATTTATTTTAACTCGCAATTGTATACCTACTTCAAATTTCTATTTCTATCTAATTAGCTAGGTCTGCTATAAATTGAGATCATACAGAACAATATGCAATTCCTACAACTTCCGAGCCCTACAAATAAGTATTTCGGCATACTAGCATGATAGACTAAATGCGTGACTATGGCGATGACAATAAATACCTTCGTTGATCATTTTAAGTTTTATATTCAATATTAGTTGAAATATACAGGTTAAGAAAGAAAAAAATCAATTTTTTTAGAAAAATATAAAATATGCATAATATATGCATATAAAATCAATGAAATATGCACTTTTTTAGCTAAAATTGGTAAAATATGCAAAATATGCATTTTTAAATTTTTCAACTCGCAATTGTATACTTCAAATTTCTAGCTAGGTCTGCTATAAATTGTGATCATACAGAAAAATATGCAATTCCTACAACTTCCGAGCCCTACTTATTACCTACTTATTAGTTGTAGGTCAGATACGAGTACGTAACGAAATTTGATTTAAATTTATTGTGAAGCGGTCGCTTTTATTTTACGATAGACGTTCGTTCACTCACATGGTCTGAAGGTCTGAACGGATGACCGCCAATATAAAAATCTTGAAAAAATTTCAAAAACATCAATCTAGATCTGGAATAATGTGGTGAATGATTTTTGGGTACAGTGTGAGTGTATAGTTATAGTAATATTATAGTAATGTTTTTTTTTCACATAAAATCAAAAATTTATGTAGTACTATAATTATTGTCTATTCAATGATTTTAATTAAATACAATCATAGCTTTTTTCGTATACACATTTACGGTTCTTATTTTATTTTTTCGTGACAACATTATGTTAATATTAATAATATTCAATAATAATAATTCTAATAGTAATAATAACAATAGTACTTATTTTTTTTTTTTTACTTTTGACATCCATTATTATTAACACAAATATATGTTGATTATTCATAAGCCACGGATATAACAATAGGTTTGATATAGGTGTAGTCATGATTTTATACACATTTTAAAAGTATTTATATATAATTAATTGTTTTACATATATAAACGCGTACATAAAATTGTCTTAATGCTAAAATCAATTGTTTGATGAATGTACACGTCGTCATTATATCTATAATAATTTATGTTAACAAACATGGGGTCGAGTATAAAAGAAAACATTTCTAGGAACTTAATTGCGTAGAAATTAACGACGGTTCTAAAATAAATCCTAAAGAAAATACAAAACTTGAATCGAAGGGGATCTTTGAGCTCCGATGGCCTCCAACGAATAGTCTTTTCTCTTTATGTACAATATTTATTTACCAGTAATCGATTATTGAGCTCAGCTGGTGGCTTCGTATTCGGGTAGCTCCTTTCCGGATGGCGATTATGATTTATGCGCTAGGAAATTGTAAATAATAATTGTTATACAGGCACATAACAAGGGGAATGGTAAACTCCAACAAAAGTAAGTAATCTCCTACAAAGACATAATGTTAACTCCTACAAACGATGGTAAAATGATGGGTGGTAAGTTTTTAAGAAAGGCCGGACAAGTGAATGTACCGCTGTTGTTTCCTCCTAGAATAGTAGCATACTTATATAAATTATCAAATTTAATAACTTCCTCCAGTTTAAATCGTTTAATTAATTAATTACCATACATTATTGAATATTAAAAAACCAAATGACTTGTGTAAATAAAATGTTAGAGTGAAGGATATTACCCTATTTTTTTTCTAGTAAAAATATCATGTAGGAGATTACACCATAATTGATTTTCAGGTAAAAAGGTTATTCGTGTAGGAGTTTATATTTGGCCCATAATAACTGGTGGAGAGTCGAAACAATAACTTACTGTGTTCGCACAACGGACCGAAGTGCTGTGCGCCACAATGGCACAAAAATCTAGAGAGGACCGGAAAACACGTGCCGCCGTTTAGACATGGATCGTAACCACAAGGAGCACCTCGATAGGGAGTCACCTCCTGGCTGAGACCCGACGACAGGTTGCATGTTTTTTCGTTGAGTATTACCCTCTGAACGATGCCGTTGAAAGGTTTGTCGGCGATCGATTCTTGGCCCAACATAATGGTATCACTGAAAAATACACGCGGTTGCTTACCCTATACCGCGTATTGAAACTGCGCCTCGACCCATAAAATATACAATATTTCAGGCGCGGATTCAGGGGGGGTCGGGGTGGATATTTGGGCTATATGACATAAGCGCCAAAGATGCAAAAAATGACATATCGTTTGCGCCAAAATTAATATTTTATATAAGTAGTTATTTGAAAATTTCGATCTTACAAAAAATTATCAACAAATATAATAGAAATTAATAAATATAATTTGATTAAAACGGTTGATCATTTTGATCTTATAAATAATTGTCAATAATAAATCGTTAAAATATAATACACAAACAAATAAATATAATTTGAATAAAGCGGTTGTTTTTTTTGACCTTATAACAAATTTAAAAAAATAAAATATAGGTATTATATTTCAAAATTTAATATCAGTTCTATTAACCGTAGCACACGGGTATCTAGGATTTTGGCGCTTTCGTACGGTACGATTTTGAGGCTTTTTTTTTCTTATATCATTTTGGTGCTTATGTGTTCCACCGGTAATTGGTGCCCGGGTGCCCCGATTGATTTTGATGGTCACTCCCTAGCTGCCACGATTAAAATACAATTATATTCAAAATTACCTAATATACCACTGAAAGGTGTAACCATTTTTTGAGCACCCCCCGTTAAAATCTTTTGGATCCGCGCCTGTGATATTTTATGTCAGATCGTGATATGATATAGCGTAGGGAGTAGGTATTGTTAAAAACTAATTTTGCGGTCGCCAGACTTACGGTACACCACCAATGTACAACGGCAGTTCCAAGTTCAATTCGACAAGTGGGGAACTTGAGCTGATTGTGGTAACGTTGCCGTTGTTCAGCTGAATGGAAGCTTGGTTGTCGAATCTTTTGATTTTCAGCAAATTCCATTGAGGCAGAAAAACAATCCTCTCGTCGGTACTAGAATCAGACGTCGTCGTTGTACAACAGTCGTAGACGATATTATTATTTAATATTATATTGTACCTACCAGTGAAGCCCACAGATAATTCGTTCAGTGGATGCACCAATATCAACACCTAACCCTCAACCTTATCCACCCTTTCTCGAAGCCTATTATATCCTTAAACTTAACATTTTTACGCGGAAAGATCTTTGCGGGCTCATTACGCACGCTACCCATATCTTGAACACTATAATATTATCTTTGGTGTATGGTATACATGTCGTAAGTCAAAAACGCCTAGTTTTCAGGAAGAGAATACAAAACTTTGAAAAATCATTTAAAATCGATGATAATCGTAATTGGTTTAATTTAATGTTTATGTACCTACTTTTATCTTAAATTTTATGTAGAAATTTAAAATCAATTCTTCGTGGTTTTTGAGTGACTTAGAAGATAAAATAAAATTAAAGTCCAACTATCTTGACTTACGCTAACAGGGCATGGATTTAAAACTATTTCTAAATCTGACTTAAGATATTAAGACCATTTTAAAATTATTTATGTCAGATTCTTGGATATTAACTAGACATATGTGTTTCATACCTAACGTAATGTGACTAACGTTTAGACCAAAACAAATTATATCACTGATGAGCTATAGTTTTAACTTACTGTACCAAAAAAATATAAAAATATAATAATGTTTGATAAACGTACTTTTGGCCAAAAACGTTAATTTTTTACTTGGGACATAAACCATATACATACACCGTACACCAAAGATATTATATTCTTCAGTGTCGCATAACGAAACAGTACGATGTGACTTACGTGATGTTCGTCTTGCCGTTGCCCAAATCGTAGGTGAGTCTCACGCGGCCGCCCGACAAGTAAACGGAAATGAAATCTCCTTGTCCCGTGTACGATTGGCCGCTGTACAGCAACAAGCCCGTGTCGGAAGTCGTCCCGAACCACAGTTCTAGGCGGGTGGTCCTACGGAGGTCTTCGGTCAGCGGTATGCTGAGAAACGAGTTCTTGCCGTTGAATTCCGGCGAGAAGTATTTGGTCAGACCGTACTCGACTGCGAAATCAAACGATCGTCGCGTCAAACGTTAATATAGAAATAGCGTTTTTCATTAAACGCGTTTAGCGAAGAAATATACTGTACGAAAATTTTTTTTGAAAAGTTTACATTTATCACAGTTGGTGCCCGTCAGTCCCGGCAGACAAAAACAGGCGTATCGGCCGCCCGGCAAGGACTCGCAAGTAGATCCGAAGCTGCAGGGCTCCGACGAACAGGCCATGTCGTCGTAGCACGAATTGCCTAAAAATTGTAAAAATAACAATAATAATAATTCGAACGAAATATTATACCATCGGTAATGGATTTGATGCGTCCTTTAAACATTTTTTTTTTAATATACTTTCCACGGAAACACTATTTTTACCTGTACAAGCGCACGTGCCATTCGAACAACTCTTTTGACATTCCGTCACGCCTTCGGAGTTGGTCACCAAATCGCCGTCTTCGAATCCCAACAAGTTTACAGAGTAACGCCCTATTTTCACACTGTGCACGCACCCGATCAATCCCGATTTCACACCGATGTTTTCGAATATCCTGCGGGAAATGAATTAATAATATTCGATTAGTTTCGTGGTGGTCTTTCGTCGTCGTCGTCGTCGACAATTCGCTCTACGTATAATAACGTGCACTAAAATAATAAATCGTATATTATACTTTTGGTGCACGATTGGGACGTATCCGATGTACGCGTTGTCGTTCAGGTCCAGCGACCTCAGCGACCCCATGGACACGGATCGAACCGGCTCGTGGTTTTCGAACTGCAGCAGACCGTCTTTTTGATATCGCTTGGCTACGATCTTGTGCCGAGTGCCGATCGTTATCGGGTGTACAGACGTCAGTACTACGGCCCCGTTGCCCAGATTGTATTTGAATTCGACAAACCTGAACACGTTTTTTTATTTTTTTTAAAAAATATTGTAAACGTCCCCGCGGCGGCGCAGTCGTGTCGTAGAATATTTATTGTCACAGAGAAGTGTAAAAATTACTTATTGACTATTGCTATCGATATGAAATCTCCAGACCCGTCCGGTTGCTGTTGGTCGTACAGTAGAATCCCGTCGTCCGAAAAGCTTTTGAATTCCATTTCCAGACTGAACCTGTGGTATGCTTTCAATTTTTTCAACTGAACGTACGAATGTCCATTGAACGCAGCCGATTTGTGCTCTGAAAACGTATATGATAATGGGTATGCGTTTTCGAGCGTCACGATACCGTCGAAACGTTTCGTGGTTTACCTCTGACTTCCTCCGGGTTGGAACAAACGGTGCCACTGTGCGTGGCGGGGCAATGACACTGGAAACCGCCGGAATCCAGTCGTTCGCATTCCCCGCCGTTCTGACACGGATTCGGGTCACACAGCGACATTTCCCGATCGGTGGACTCCGACGTCGTCCTCCCGGTCAGGTCTTGGACCTCGGGTATGATGTCCACTTCGTAGCCGCCGGACGTGTTGTAAGTGAAATTGGGCAGTTCGGAAAACAACAGGTGCCGCGTCGACTTCGACATGACTATGTCCTGGGGTTCGGTGAATTTCGGCCCCTCCGTGCCGGGCAGTATGAGATTTTCGTCTGCGCAACCCACAAAACAATTTACTAACGAGAAAACGGTCAAATTGTTCAGAGTAGGTATAGGTATAGTTGGTATACCATACAGTGGCGTATTTAGTATTTTTTGTAGGGGGCGGATGGCAAGAATTTTAGCTTACAGATTATGATGCAATAATTATAATATAATAATAGACATGTATTTAAAGAGCCATGGGGGCGGATTTGTCCCCATATCCGCCCCCGTAAATACGCCCCTGATACCATGCCTATATATACGTCTGGTTATAGCGGTTACGTACTAACCTTTACACGACGTGTGCGACTTGACGACTATGTCTTTTTGATAGCGACACGCGTACAGTTTTAGTTGACACTCGGAACTATACGTTTGCCCGTCACTACCACACACCAACTAAATATTGGATTTAGATGAATTCATAAATTCTAACGTACCTATAATGCATCATTCGTAATAATATTATAAGTACTTACAGTCGTACGTATCGCGTCCTCGGCACATGTTGCCCGACACACACATGATGGTTTGTCGTTGTTCATCTCGCACACGCCTCCATAATAGCAGACGAGTTGATTACAAGACGTTAAATTTTGCATCGCCATGTCAGCTATAGAAATTCAGATGTTTTTGCCGATACAATGACAATACGTATCCGAACAATATCGTTTTATTGATAATATACAAAATAAATAACGCGCGTTTCATATTATATTATACAATAGGTGTACCGCGTACGACGTTATTGTGCCATTAAAAATATATTATATAGATTTATATAATAGTAGGTACTTGCGTTAGAACCATATGCGCCACGATAAAATAAAAATTGCACGCATTTGTTCGTATATTGTACGCAGGTACCTACGTATTTTTTTTTATTCGAAATAATCTAGTTTTTCGATACAATGATATTCTACTCGAACTATGTGTTTAACTATTAGTCATTTATCGCGCGTCTTAAAATTAGTTTTATATTAATTGATTAAAATTAACAACGGCAATACATACGCGAAACACATCCGACAGGGTTTAAAATTTTAGAACTGTCTTCACATTTATTGCACTTTGGTCCTATAGCTCCTGGCTTACAGACGCAACGTCCGGTCATTTGTTCACAGTCGTCTCGAACCGAACCCAGCAGAGAACAACCACAAGCTGTAATGAGCTCGTATTCGTTAAATATTCCATTATCCAATTTAAAAACTACTTACGCATGCACCCTTGATGATTTGATGATATTTTCGGTAATCCCCAATACCCGGGCTCACACCGATCACACTTTTCTCCGCCAACTCCAGATTTGCACAGGCATTTCTTGTCGACACACTCCTCTGATATCGACCCTAAAATAAACGTGGCAATTATACGGCTTATATCACTATAGGTACGCAAGAATTATCGTAATTTTAACTATATAAACTCCAATGTTTACCCAATTTATTGCAATTGCACTGCAGAGGGCAATCAAGGTTTTTCGGTCCTTTTGCCGGAGTCTTTTTATCAGGGCAACAGCCATACGACGAATTTTGACAACTGTCCGAAACGATTGTTGTGTCTAAATTGATCATTAAACAGTCCACATACAATGCATATTTATATGTACCACAATATATGGTTACTCTGATAATTTGTTGTAAAATGTATTATTAAAATACTAAATGTAAAAACTGTAGAATTAACGATAAGAGTATCGAAATTAAGTTAGATTTTTTAGACCATTTTTGTGTGTTTTTTAGGTCATTGACATCCTAATACTCTAGTCTTGATTCTCTGCAGCTGAGTAAAAATGTAAGTGTGTCAAAGTTGCCGCACGAAATCAAAGTTACCCCATTCTACGGTACTTATTCACATTTAAATATAATACGCTACGTAAAAATATATATTTTATACGATATTGAAAATATAATTTTGACGCATTACCTCGATCAGATTTATTACAGCACTTGGCGAACCTAGACGTTTGATGACAATAACTGGTCGACGGACAGTCTTGCCTGTCTGGACCGTGTCCGCAGTCTAATTCTCTGCCGTTCAGATGGTTCATTAAGGGTTTCTTACCATTGCAAGGTTTGACCTCCATGCCTGTAAAACGATAACGACGTTTAGACAGTTGTATACGAGATGCGTATATTTAGGCCACAGTCAGTACCGGATCTAGAGGGGGGAGGGGGGAAATTTCAAATTTTAAACTCATAATTTTTTATTACATTTTAATTGGCGCACGCATTTTTTATTGGTAACTCTTAGGGCCGCCAATATTGTTTTGTGCCCCGGGTCACTTAAATTTGTAGATCCGGCACTGGTCGCAGTTATATAGCCGTGCGGACGACACGCACCTTGGCACAACTCCATGGGCCTCAGCCGGAGTTCTTGTTGCCTCTGACACCCTTCCATTTTCATCAGACACAACGAGTTGTAAGTGCGAACGTCCGACGCGCAAACGGGCGAGGAGTCGGTCGCCGAACAGTTGAATATACACGAACACCGAGGAAATCCGTCGGGTCCGACCTCGCACGTGGCGTCGTAGTCGCATTTTATGTCTTTGCACACGTCGTTGTTGTTGCTGTACACGCTGTTTTCCACCGAACCGTGAGGTTTTAAAATTTTACCTGAAACCATATTATTATAAATCGTTTCGTATCGGAAGACACTCGCGCACACACACACATTACACGAGTACACGTGACACGTGCAGTGGGGTAATTTTGTCATGTTTGTGGGGTGGGGGGGGGGGATCGACCCTTCCACCATCCACCACACACCAAAAAAAAAAAAAAAAAAATGTTGGCTTATAACTTAAAAACCTCTCGGTCCAACCATTTGGATCTGTAATTTATATACCTAATGTAAGTAAGTACGTGTATAAATGCATATTGTATACTGTAACATAAACAATTATATATACTATTCAATAAAGTTTTAAAACTGGAATAATCTGAGTAGGCGTAAAATATTCGAAATCGCAAACTTCAAAAGGTTATAACCTCGGAACCAAGTCCGACTGACAAATTCTGATTGCACCATTGTACTTAACTCGTTGAAATATTCTACAGATTTCCGAAAAAAATTTCTAAAAATTGCTTGGAGGTGAATTTTTTACGTAGATTCGTGAAATAATCCGCGTATGCATATTATATGCAAAGCCCCGAACTTAAAAATGTTATAACCTTGGAACTAAGTCCGGCCGATAAATTCTAATTGCAATGCAAAACTCGTTGAAATATACCAATAGGTTCCCGAAAAATCCGTTGTAAAATTATCTTAGTTACCGTAGGGCAACGGTTCTTAACCTTTTTATACCCTACCTACACAGTTTGACAATACATTTTCATGTACCAATTGGGAAAATAACGGTTTTTTTTTGCTTATCAAAAATTAATGCTGAATACGTTATTTTACGCGTAGAGAAATTAATTTTATTAGGAACGACAAAATTATGATGATATATAAGCATTTAATATCAAAAAAACCAAAATAATAAGTCATGGGGGGATACGACACCCAAATCCCCCCTCCCCCGTAATTACGCCACTGGACACGTGGTGCGGTGGATATGTTACCTATGGACGAAGATTCTTTGCAGTCGCCGTAGAACAGAATCGTCAAATTATGAGTGCCATTTTTTACGCACGCCCGTTGGAGGAGTTCGCATTCGCTGTTGTAGGTGATCAGGTCGGACCCGCAGACGGGCTCTTTTGATTTCGTGTCCACGCATGTTTCGGGACAGTTGCATTTCTGATCGTGACATGACCCTAAAATCATTTAATGCGTGTGATTTCGAGGTAAACAGTTGAAAACCACCGAATTAATCACCCTTACCGCATTCGCCCGCGTACGCGGCGAATATTTTCTTCCTTGTTGCACAACTGGCGTTTTGTAGATGACAAAGGTCTGTGTACGTAATGCCGTCGGTACCGCAAACTTTACCGCTTGCCTGGGTACATAAATTAGAGTTCGTCCTAATTAACTGGCGGAGGTTTCCAATGGTTTTTAGAAAATAAATTCCAAAACCATTGTTACTTTACATTATACCGGTTTAATGCTTTTCGGTAGTAGGTACGCTGCAGGTCTAGTCACCCCACTCTTAACAATCAATTATTACCACAATCTCACCATTTATCAACTAGCTGTTTTCTATCCTCATTCAAGCGCGGCTGCAGGTCGCATTCGATGTGATTAATTTATTTCCAAATAAATTCCACTATCCCTTCTATAATGATATATTATAATATTTGATAAAATGTTACGATGCATAAAAAATAAATGCGGAAGACATTTTATCAGGCGAGGAAGTTTACTATGGACCTAGTGGAGCATAATATTGAAATAATTATGTATTATTGGTTTTAGGTCGGTAACTTTTATAATATTATATTATGTTGCAAATGGACAATAGTATTATATAGAACGCAATAACGAATACGTTTTTGGAACTATTAATTCTATTGGACAGAACCAGTAGAGCACCTGGGCACGCGTGTTCAAAACTTTATAATCCTTCGTAATAAAAGGATTTATTTAACCGAAAATAAATGTGATGAAAGTTTTGAACGTTAACGCAATAATTATTTTCGTGAATTCAATAGTTATCAACTTTATTACGTTTTGAAATAATATATAAACAGGCGCGGAATACTGATGTAGATGATAAAATAAAGTAATAACGAGCCATGCTTAAACAATGAATACAAATATGCGCTCATAAGTAAACATGAACTGTAGAAATAGTTCAAATTAAAAATAAAGCGCGATATAGATAAAATATCTACAGAAATATTTTTAAAAAAAGATTTTGATTAGTCTGACATTTCAATAATATAATTTACGGAACGAGATGGGAAGGCAGAATTTTAGTAAGTTATCGGAAAAAGTTATGCACTGGATATAGTTTCAAAGCGATGACAAAATCAAAACTGGCACTAGCTTGGAAATTGATAAATGAAATGTTCGCATGTTTATTTAAAAAATATATTTATTGAAAACGAATGTGACAGACAGGGACGAAATCAGATACAGACGGAAACGAGTGTATCCGCCACAGATTAGATTAAATCTATTCTGTGGTATCGCAGTTGACTCGAACGTGTCCCTTACACGATTTCCTATTTAAGAGATGATTCAAAGTTATTTTTTTATTGTTTTTTTAGCGATCGAATTGAACATTGTGTTTGTGAATCTGTTATTGACTGGGAATAAGACAAAGCAAACAGGATATCGGATAACAGATATAATACACGGTACGCCCCCACACATTTATCGCGTGGGTAAATATTAAAATAATATTGTAATAAATAATAACCCAGCTAATCTCGTAGTCGGGTTAGTGACGCGCTGTCCGTGTAGTATTTTTGTTGGTATAGGTACTTGATAACTTAGCATGATTTTAATAATATAAAGTAAAATTATCGACATGCTCGATGATAGATAAAATATAAATACATATTTTTATAATATTACGATGGGCAGTATATATGATAGCTGATATTGTGTACTCGAATTCTTACGTTTGCACATTTGAACGTCGGGCAGACGCACTTCGCCTCCATTCCGTCGCTTTCGCAAACCGAGTGAAACTGACAATTCATTTTTGTACAATCGTCTGAAAAGCATATAACGCGCTCTGTTACGTAAAATCAAATGCCGGTCAGGGGGCTGTGTACAATAAATTAGCGTGCGTCTGTACGACATGTGTATTGGTTTAATAATAATATCATCTTACTACACGTTCCGTTGTGGGACACTCCGATTATTTGCTTCTGCTGACAGCTGTGGTACTTCAACTTGCACTCGTTACTATACGTGTTACCGTCGGTGCCGCACACGGGCTCGTGGTGTTCGGAACATAAAGGACATTCGCACACTGCTTTTCCGTCTCTCACTTTACAAGTGGCCCCGGAGTTGCACAAGTACCCGTTGCACGGATTCGCGTCCCCTGCGCAAATAAACGTAAGAAACATAGGTTCGTATGAGATGAAAATTGAAATAGCGTGTGTGTGAATGAGAGATAGAGAGAGAGAGAGGAAAGAAAGGTGAGAGAGAAACCTTAAAATTTATCGACTTCACTCACGCACAACCGAGTATGATATTTTTTATATTGTCATACAGTACGATGTAACCAAGTCAGTACTAAAAATCTACACAAATTATAAGTACTTAATTTATTGTGTTAAGATTTGTGGTGTATTTAACATTTCAAGACACTTTACAGCATACAACTATAATATTCATGTATGAAAGAATTTCGAAAGTTAATGTATTTTACTATGTAACATATCATATTGTTTATTTTTATGAGGAAGGTATTTTTTAGAAACATTTTCGAGTTTGGTGTAATATACAATTAGATAAAAAAAAATTTTAATTTTGAAAAATATTCTTCGTGTGTCTCATAGCGACGACCACCCAGATCGAAAATTTAAAATAATATTTATTTGTTTCATAGGTAGTCAATAGATCATATTTTATACATAGAATTTTATACTTTTTTTATTACCAGTTTGTATTTTTTAATAATTGGTTAAATATTTACATATAGTTGGCTTTTTAGAGGCATTTAATTTATAAGGACATTCTTTTGGAACTTCATAAGCTATTAAAAAATTAATGTTCTGACGATTTTTTTTATTAGAAATCTAGGTCACGTAAATTAATAATATATTATTAGGCACCCTATATAAATAGTTTTTCTCTTTCATAACTTTATAATAAAGAAACATAATACCAAAACCACTATTATATTACTATAACAATGAAAAAATTAACTTCACTGACATAATAAACAATGGTAAATTAACAAACCAACCAACGTTTTAAATACGAAACAAAAATATGATACCGACTTCGCGTAAGTATATGTATCTAGCTATGTAGCCTATCTTCAATGTCAAAGTTAAAGATAAATAATTTAAAGAATTTAAAGAATATATCACTGTAAAATATCGAACACTAAAATTCGGTAAACTGCCATTGGCTTTTGATAAAACATATTCGATTATAAATACCTATATTTTTATCTGGTGCTAGTGAACCTCAATTAAAATCACAATGTTAGTGTACATTTTAATAGTTATAGGTTATTAGTTATTACTTCTTATTGGAGTAATGAAGTGCGAACATTTGACCGCGGTATCCTATACCAGCTATACCTACAACAGGTACCTTTAGAATTTCGTATGATACACTGACTTCCTTTGTCGGTGTTTCGGATTTTGAAAAAATTTAATATTGATTATTTTACTTTTTTTTTAAAGTGGTCACATATTTTCCATAAACAAATTCATGTTCCATATTATACTCTTTAGCAGTGGTATTCAAACTTTTTTCATTCCGCGGCTTCTTTGTGTGTTCACAATCATTTTACGGCTTCCAAATTATTATTAAAAATTGGAAAAATACACATACAATATTATACCCAATATATTAACTGTTATAATAACAGTGACTTAAGTACTAGAAATAAAATTCAAATAGTCGGGTGATGTGCTTCACTATCGTTTCCACAATCGCTTTAATGATTTTAAATAATATTTATGTTAACCTTGACCTACATTAATATTTTGGTTTCCTGTGCTCTGGCGAGGCTCCCTTCAACAACTCTCGCGCCGCCCCTGGGAGCCGCTTCGCACAGATTGAATACCTCGGCTCTAAAGTCTTTGGCATAAAACGTTCTCAAACATGCTGTTGATGTGTAAATAATAAATATAGAATATCGATGGGTATTTTCTTTTATTTTGTTATTGATGTTAATAAGTAAAGTTTGTACGAGTGGAGTAATCAATAGTTTATCACAAAGATTTGAAAGGGAATTCTTGCCATTGCACTCCTTTTACTTAAACATTAAATGTTTGTAAATCTATTAATCCAATGTTAAATAATTTAAGCGTCTAAGTGTTCGCAACAGGGACTGGAAGCTTTTGAATTTATCGATATCGGTTCCGGTACTAGTCCTCCAAAAATTAAATAACTGTTCCGGTTCGGTTCTAGTTTTTGATAAAAAGGTATCGGTTCCAAATAATTTTGGTACAGGTTCCAGATAATTTAGGTACCGAAAACTATAATAATTTTAAACACTTATCCGGAATGCGGGCTTAATTAATAGTATCGGAAATATTAGAAAACGCATATGATTATACATAGTTTATAGTTTATACACAAAACAGGAATACCATTAAATTATGATAGATAAAATTATTTTATTTTTGAAGCTAAAAGAACTTATTTAATTTAAAAATTTTGGTTCGGTTCTTGTACTTTATTTATTAGAATAAAGACTTCGGTTCCGGTTCTTAATATTTTAAAGGTAGGTATACCGGTTTTTTTTAGGTTCGGTTCCAGTCTCTGGTTCGTAAGCATATTATTCTGTTTCAGAATGAATAATAATTAATAGTAATGCATTGTTTTTAAATACATTAAAATGTCTGACAAATGTCGACAAAGATGAAAAAAATAATCAATTTTTTTTATCGCTAAAATGTGTCGTTACAAGTGATAATAATATTTTCCCCGGTGTCTCAAAACGTCGACCTAAATATTTTTACGAAACCGACCTCGAGTGCGTATTCTTACCGCAATGTCCATCGTATGCCACCGTGACGCCGGACCTCTTGCTGCATCCGATCCGTTCCAATAGGCATTTGGACTCGTAGGTATAACCGTCTGTGCCGCAAACCGGTCGTACCGACGTTTCGCAAAGGGTGGGCTCCGGACAACGGCACTCGGCAATGCCCAGACGATCGATCGCACATCGCGATCCTTCCCAGCACGTGAAGTTCAGACACGGGTTTACGCCTAGAACGGAGCACATGGTGTTATTTTTCATTTTTTTTTTATTAGTCTAGAGCCCGCGGCCATTAGCTATCGTGGGGGTAACAGAACATTAAGGCCGTCGGGTGGTTTTTTTTTCAATTGTGTATGAGGGTGCTGTAGGTTTTTGGTAAACACTTGTGTTTGGTTTCTTGCCACAATTTCAAATTGGGCACCCGTAAGTTTCTGCCATAACCGGTCGGGAGATGCCTCTCTCTCTTGACAGTTGCCTGCCCAGAGAGAGGAGCCGCCCGTGGTCGAGATTCGAACCAGCGACGGTTCGCGTCGGAACCGACACCGTAATCTACTCGGTCACTCCGTCCCCCCATCGTGTTATTGTTGTCTACGTTATTACCACCTATGATTTAATCGATTGGAATCGTGCACAGAGTGCGTGAACATATTTTATGCAAAAAAAAATTTGAAAAATAATCTTATTCTACGTGCCTCTGCAGGTATGGAGAAAAGTGCTTTTCTAATATCCTCCTATATCGATGACAGACCATATTGGTGGAGGGGGGGGGGGAGCGGTCCGAGTCAAGGGTTTTGAGCTGCATATAATGCATAATTATAGGTATTATACTATATGCAGGTATAAGCATTAAGCAGTGTATTATACATAATGTTAATACGTCGAGGTCAAAGTATTATATTGCGTTATAAAATCGATTGTCACATAGTTCGTGACATAGCTGCATTCACGATTTTTTAATACCGCGAACCGACAATCAAAGTGCGGACATACAATGATTTTTTTTTTTTAATTTTAAACATAAACTCGCTTTATTTGAATCATGATGAAAATCTGGTCTTCCCTAAAAGTGAAATTGCAAATATGACGTAGCTACCTAATTGTATAAATAAAATGGTCGCACCTTCTCCTATACAATATGCAACCCACACGAAATCAAACGATCGGGACCGGAATGCGTTGTATAATATTATGGACTATGGTATAGGTACACTATCGTCTATTACTTTAATAATATTGTATTATATTATCGTGTGCAATATTGTTTTAACTACAGGCGACATTCTAGACTATTTAGCGATTTATTCACCCTGGTCGCATGGGCCGTGGAAGACGATCCTCAGACCTGGCATCATCCGACACGCCTGCCGCCGTAGAAAGCACTCGTTCGTGTAAGTCCGACCGTCGGACCCGCACACCGGAATGAAGTCTTCGCCGCAAAATTCCGAGCACACGCACCTGGCACGTCTCTCGTAGTCCAAACGACATATTTCGGGTTCTTCGCACGATATATAGTCACACGGATCTGTAAGAGATAATTCAATATTATGATGCAGCCGGCGACGACGCAAAAATCCCAAAGAACGACAAAAAAAAAAAAAAACACACGACAATACCCAACATTTTGGGATTTAAAATAATATTATTTTCGAATATTATCTACCCACAATTATTATTACGATTTGTAAGCTATACAATGTGTCCCGGGGTGAAGTGACCGACCGATGTAATTTTTCAGTATAATACAGTAGAATAATACAAAAAACAAAAGCCCATATTAAGTAATAAATTATTTGGAATAATAGCTATACGATTTCCTTTAAAAACTGTTAACTTTTTTATTTTAATGAAAATAATTAGCACATTTCTAGTTCAATTTCGTATGTTAGTTGATAGGACAATTAAATAGCTTTAAAAAAAAAAAAAAAAAATACGTAAAAATGTAAAGTTTTGAAGATACATAAAAATAATGCGTGATGTACTGATGTGTATGGTTTTGATGAAAAAAAAGTTAATTTCCCATAATTTAAAAAATAAAAAAGTCAGACCCGATCTTTAAGGGTATTTCTTCATAGTTGTTGGTACCTATACTTTTATACGGCGTCGGCTGGTCACTTCACCCCGGAACACTTTATATATACGCCAAAATTGTATAGATTATTAAGTCTTTAGTCGTTTTGGGAGCTTTGGACTGATGAAGAGTGGGACCACTCTGTATACTATGTGTATATAAATTATAATACAATATTATCATCATATGCGTTTTTAGCTCGTCTCGGCATGGACCACCGACATTGTAGTTCAACACCTAACTACAATACTATTATAATATAATATATTATGGTACCCACCAGACGGTTTGCGTGTCCTGCACCCGTCGACGTTATACTAGTGCAGTGTCGAGACCGTTAAAAGCGAATGCCTTTGTGCTCTTTTGTACACTATCCCGATACCATTAATTATTGTTATCCTTTCTGTTATAAAAGAAACTATAGTAACGCACTACACATAACACGTGACGCCACGGCATACACTTTCGTGTTTTAACAATAACTGCATTATTTCGGGTATACCCATCGGTAAATTTTGTGATCGACTCGGTCGGAAAAGGTTTTGATAAAAAATAAAATAACACTCGTAATGATATTATTATTATTATCGTCATCCGACGTACCGCAAAGACCTCTGCGTTTGACCGCTATGCTCCGGCCCGACGTACAGCAAGCCTTTCTGACGTGACACGCGCTCGGTTACATTAATTAGCTTGGCGGACCAGTAAAAAATCCTTGCCGGGCCGGATTCGGGCCGCGGGTCGTAGGTTGAAGACCCCTGCGAGTCCAGAGAGATTTGAACCCCCCGATAACATTATTGTGGGTATACCCATCGGTAAATTTTGTGATCGACTCGATGAGAAAAGGTTTTTGATGAGAGACGAAACTAGTAATAATATTATTATTATTATTATTATCGTCATCACACGTACCGCAAAGCCCTCTGTATTTGACCGCTATGTTCCGGCCCGACGCACAGGAAGCCTTTCTGACGTGACACGCGCTCGGATAGTCCCTCCAGTCGTTGCCGCAGACCGGTCCGCCGGCGCCGTCTCCGCTGTCGTCGCCTTGGCATTTCGTGTCCTCGGAGCACACGCAGCGCGCCTGCGCACTGGCCTTGTCCACGACGCACCTCTGATCGTGCGAGCACTTCACCGACCGACAAGGGTCGGTCCTTCCGACTGCAACAAAACGAAACGGATTTTATGTTATTATTATTATTATAATAACACGGGTAGGTAGGTTGTGTATGGAGGATGTGACCATTTTACACCGAAATGTAAATGATATTATGTCGTCGTGGCATGTTTCAGAAACACTCGGCGTCTGTAAATTATACCTGCTTGCTGCAGCACACGCGGTATAATAATATTCTGATAATATTACGAAATTGGTACCTAGGTACATAATAGGGATTCACGCTGCATTTTTAATCGTTTAAAGTTTATAAAGCACGAGAAATGCAAAAATAATAGCTGTACAAATCAAGTGTAGAAAAAAATTATATTTATGTATACAATGTACATTACTTGTATAGTGTAAACGCGTACCAAAGAAATAATAAGGATAATATATGAAATTTATGATAACACTAAAAAAAATGCAAAAACCGGGGAACCCACATCTACTGTTTAAGAGGTTTCGAGTGTACCTACTTGAGTTCTGACAATCGTGAGGATTTCGAGAGTAACAATAATGATTAGGTAACAGACATATTTTTTCCCCCTTTTTGAGTGACAGCGGAGGAGGATCTGTGCGAAAATTACTACCTCACCGCATGTAACCAAACTTTGAAGGCTTATAGACCATCATAGTTAGATTTTTATTTCAAACCCCACAAATTATGAACTTGATCCAAATTTCTAATAGAACCAGCTTTAAAAATTGAATATCGAAGCAAAATTTCTGCTCCAAAACGTATAAGAGATACACACGGACACAGATACACAAAAAAACACACAATTAATTTTTAATTTCAAATTTATTATATTATGTGGTGATAAAAATATAATATTCACTAGGTTTAGTTAATAAATTCAATATAATTACTACCTAAATAGTAAACATTAGATAAGTTTATTGTAACATACCTATTATATAAGTTTTGCAAGGTAAGTGAAACGCTAGTGGAAAAAACAAAACAGAGTTTTTGGATATAATTTGAAAAAATACATTCACAGAAATAAATTAAAAACCGACTTGAGTTTAGGAGTTAAATCAAAAACTTGACATTTATTTGGTTAGTTAAACATTAAAATAGTATTGAAATCGTATTTATAATTTATTATATTAGGTAAATTTGAAAACACGTAAACTTCATGAGAATAATATTACATTACTTAAAATATATTAATAATACACGAGTTCAAATAAAATTGTCAAGTAATTTTAACTACACAACATCTTAAAAACAAAAGTAAACGGCTTATATTATATAACATAAAATACCAAAAGTCAAATCACACGGTCCCGCCGTCCTACAGAGACAGTGGGGCCGAATTAGGGTTTTCCGGCTTGCTAGATATTTGAGGTTTGGAGATGGTTTTCCACTGGGACTCGGACAAGATCTGTATGGGCAAGTTCAAGTACAAAAAGTTCATTTGGATGTGATTTGCGGCCGTGGCTCTTTTCATGGTGTCTTCGCTGAGCTCAGAAATGTCATTTGCAGTCAAGGCGGCGTTGATGACTATGTCGCCTCTGTACTTGTGCATTATGTCGACGTTACTCACTCCGGCGGCTTCTCTCATGTTCTCGGTGAGCTGCGTCCGGTGGGCCTTGAGCTCTTCTACCCTCTTCCGTCTGTTTAAATCGTAGGCCAGCGCGCTGTAATGGCCTTTTTCTCCCTTGGGCACGGCGCACGTACTATCGATCTCGGCGTACATCCTCATGGCGATTTCTTGAAAATTGCCGATAGTGTGGTCTGCGGTGCTGTGCGACAGCGCACGCATCATCTCCACGAGGAGCGCACGAGCTCGGGTGATCGACTGGTCCGGGTCCTGCGAGTGGTCCATCGCGGTCAACTTGTCCGTCCCCACCTGGATCATGTTCACCAGCCACCCTTCAAACATCACGCGCTCGTCGTCTGGTATCTCGTGGTGGAACTTGGTCAGCAGATTGTGCAGCATGAGCGCCTGCAGAGAGACGTGCTTGAGCACCGAACACGCCATCGCGGACTTGAACGCGTCCATCGCATACACGACGTCCGAGCCGGTGAACGTGTTCTCCGTCATCATGGTGGAGATCAAGTCGAACGGCAACTCATTTTTTTCCAAAAACACGGAGGGCCCCGGTTCCTTGTACTGGTCAAAGTACGGCACGGTCGGCCGTTTGATCTTGACCGGCTCGTTGAGGATCGGCCACCACAGATAGTCCATCTCCATCATCTTCCGCAGGAACATCACGTCATCGTCGTGCGACCTGGTCGCTTTGTGCACGTCGTCCAGGTACTGGAGCGACCAGTCCGGATATCCGGGCGCCGGCGCGACCGGACGTCCGGGTTCCGACGTTTCCGGGTCCGTTGCTTCCGACACGAACGCCAGTGCGGACGCTAACGCGACGCAGTACGCGGCGAATGACATGACGACCGCGTATTTTGCGCGATATCGGTCAGGTCTCGATTCCGACGCGACCTGCGAGGTCGGACAAGGAGTCGTATGCGGTATGATAATATGAGTATTGCAGGTACGTGCGACGACGACGATCGGTCCTAAATTGAATCGCGTCTGGCCCGAGGCGAACAACTGCCGCCGAGCGCCATTTGTGTAAACTCGCACGCGCTGTTGTTGTTTTCCGAGCGAAAAGAAAATCGCACTCGGCGTTGTGATATTACAGCAGTCGTCGTGAAGTTGACACAATATTATCGTTGTTTTTTTACTATTACGCGAAACTCTGTAGGTACCTACGCCTTAAGGCCGCCACGTTCTTAGTCAATTTTCGTGCGTTCAAAGAAAACAAAATACTGCGATGTCACCTACACATTACTATACAAGGTGTAACAAACAGTTGAAATAACTTTTGTTCTAATCAATGTTTTTAATTTTTTTTTATATATATATATACTTTATATTTACTTGCGTTACACGTATAATATAAAAAATTTAAATTTTTACCAACATTTTTTTTGGATAAATTCAAAATAGCCAATTTGTGAATCTGATTATAAGAATAATTTGGATGGAATAAACATTTATCTAAGTCAAGTAGTTTATTTTCTAGAATTTTTTTAAATATCGGCATTTTTTTGGATTAAATTAATTTGGAACGTAATAATTTTTTTCAAAATATTATTTTTGGGAATTTGCTAACATGAATATATTTCTTAAATTATTTACTAATCATATAATTATAACAAATTTGGTCAAACGTTTATATAGCATTATTTTTTTTGTCAGGTCTTCCCGTTACACCCTGTATATTGTTTGCATAACAATATGCTGTAGGTTAGGTATATACCAGTCACAACAGTTGTAGTCTGAATATCAAAGTTGTGCGTCACGACGCCATTTCAGTTGTTTTCATTTCCGAGCGTTATTGATAAGCTCCAGGTTGATATAATTCAGACATTTCACCGGATCATAATGTATTATATTGTTTTCCAAACAAAATACGCCAAATTCTTAAGAACTGAACTTTTCAAAGTTTGCCGACTATACAAACGAAATGCCGTAGTTGAAAAAAAAGCATATAATATAATCTGTTTTTAATTAATGAAAATTTAGTATTGAGAAAAAATACAGTTCGGTACATTATGCTGTTATAATGTAATTGTTTCAGCAGGACAATCAAGAATGTTTATAAAGTAAAGTGGTTTTCATAATAATATGTCCACTTGCGTAGTCAATTTATATGTGTGACATAAGGCATACGGGAATCAGACCGTACTCCCCCACCATCTATTATGCCTCAGCTATACAATTTTTCAAAAAAAGAAAATTAAATATTTTTCTATTCTTTACCATGGTAGTTTAAGGTTAAAATTTAAAAAAAAAACTGATTATTTTCTTTGTTTGAATTTATAGTTTCTACTTAAGTGGTATTTACTATTTTTATCCATAGGTAGAGTTATGTGAAAATCAGTCGGTATATTATAGTAGGTATATAGTATATTAGTATACACCTACTTACCGAAATTCATTTTTAGATTCTGAGCGGATTTACAACAATGCATTTTACTTTTAGGGAATCTATTTCGAGACGGTTAAAAAGTTTTAAAAGCATAATATTATCAGAACCTATTTATATATCGAGATTTGTACTCAAATCGAACTTTGAAGATGCACTTTCGTAAGCTAGTTGATTTATTATTACTTTTAAATTTAAAGACACCCGACCTCGTGCCCATGTCCTGTATTTTATTTTAACTTTTGAACTTTACTACCTGTAGTTTTTTACAGATCTTATGTGATAATATGTTCTACTCGAACGGTAAAAACAATAGGCGTTATTAAAGAATCCGGTCATCAAACTTATACATTAACACCGATTTATTGTGACCTGTCATCAAACGTGAAAAATATTGTGTTAGGATACCTATTATTGTTATAATTCAATGAAAACTATTTTCATATTATTATCGCGTTGTCACATTAATTATATCAATATGTTTTGAATAGAATTCGAGCAGCAAGTAACGTATTAGAAAAATAAATCATGAATTAAACCTTCGTTTTTATAATTTGTAGATTTCTGTAATAATGCGTGGGTACATAATATAACTATAGATATGAATATTTTTAATAAATTATTATTATTATAAAGGTAGGTATTTGCGACGTAGGCATATTTTTTTAAATAAATATCTACAAACATTATTTTAATCATAAAAAAAGCAAAGTATAATGTTATTTCCAAGTTGACTAATTGTTTTTTTTTCATATCAATACTATAATATGCACTATGTACATAATATAATATAATATAATATACGGTATATACTATATATATATACACATTATACATACATTCAAACATCCCGGTGGTTGAAATTGTTTTGTGGATTTAATTATTTCTACTTTTTTTTTATTTCGCAGTATAAATGTTGTCTGCAACAGCGTGGGCAAGAAAAAAAAATACATTTTGGTCTTTCAGTTTTATGTGCAACTGAAATAATTCGTCGAGAACCGTAATAGAAAATGAGTATAAACTTCACTTGACCCTTCCTTGTAACGCTCGGCAAATCTTAGCCATAAACAGATTAAACATTTTATTGCTCCGTAGTATATATATATATAAAAAAAGGGGTCAGTGGTTTCTATAGTTGTTTTTAAAATCAACTGTACATAGTTAATGGCAAAATTGAGTTGTCCGCCGGAGTGGAAGGGTGTATGTATAATGTATATATATAAAAAAATCTTAAATATTGTTTTTCTTGAAGTGTTATTAGATCAGAACTAGACATGATCGTGACTTGTGCTCTCAAGTAGCACGAAACAACTCTTCATTGTAACACTGAATGTATATGACGTAATACCAACTAGAATATAATATTTTCTATATTATATTTATCATTTGTCTATGACTTTCACATAAAAGTACGCTTTAAATCCTAATAACTTTATTTTAGCAGATTATAAGATTAAAGCTCGATAGCTGGTAAATGCGTATTATTTTTAATCATAGAAAGTTCAGGTCGATTTTTTAATAATTTATTCCTGTATAGGTTTTGACCATTGGGTTTATAGATGAAAACAATCGTAAAAAATCTGTTTTTGTCATTCGTTTGAAAAAGCCATCTCTAAATAATCATTATAAATTGTTTATTTTTTTTATGTGTGGGGGAGAGGGAAGAATTTATAGCCTGAGCATTGATGTTATTTTATTTCTGTGTGATGTCATTTACTTCAATATTGATCGGTATCAATATGCCTTGAAAAGACGATAGAATGCTAGGCAATTACTTTTGATTTGGTATTACTCGAAACTATTTCTTTAAAAAAAACAAATTGAGTAGGTATTAATACGATTTTTTCAAAATTGTAATTGCTCATAAATATAATTAATGAGTAAAGATTTCTAAAATTAATTAATAACAGTATTTAATATGATTAATGAATGATGGAAAAACGATTAACACTGTCCGATGCTATTAAAAGGAATCTAAAAATAATATCTTATTATAATAATATTATGCTCGTATTAATGATTTCGGAAAAAACATCCAACTTTTTTAGATGATAATGATTTTTTAATATAGCATTTTTTTTTTACCGATCTAATCGTTGTGAGAATTATAGACCCGAGTATTGTATAGGATAAATGTATTTCTAACTCATTTGAACAATAACTATGATGTATTACAATATATTATTATGATTACACATTAGTAATAATAATTATCAGGTCACAAATAAATTTAATGCGTTTGCATGTTTATAAAAAAAAACTACTTTGTAGAAGGAAATAATGTCAGTCAAAATTTGTTTTATACCACTACTGGTGCATGTACGGAATTATACGTCATTTAAATGAATAACCCGGAAGCTCGCCGACGGTGTAAAATACGGTTATTGGTTATCATTGTGCACTACAAGCTATTATTACTTGCATGCCATTATGCATTTATAGGTTTACCTAACACTGTATAATTCACGGCTGATGGACATTGCCATACTTCAATATTTACGATATTGTGATCGAATAAGAAGCACGCAAGTTCCACGGTCGAAATGCCCTAATAATATTATGTTGAAAAAATAAAATATTGAAACCTGTGGGTACCATCGGACTTGTTTCGAAGAAGTCCTCATACTACATTCTTGCGTGTATACCGGGTCACGTGTCATAGTCATATCGCAGTACCGCGGTAACAATATATGTTGTGGTATACAAGTTACGATGTAACATTATTTTATTATAGATCGTATTGATTAGATTTGATGAAAAGTAAATTAAGTAGTACAATAATTATCATCAGCTGTATAAATACAACAAATTATCAATACATTATCCTAAAATTTTAATGACACACGCATACGTAAAAGAGTAACGCCGCAATCTACAATTTTATCAGAGGTCAAAGGCAGCATATCACACCATTATCTGTAAAAACCCATACGACACACACAACCCAGTCACTCACTCAATCTCGTTCAACTAAATTGTACATTTTCGTATTATATTTGTGCACTTTTAAAAGTAAAAATGAACTAATCGTAATACAGTTTTTGATTATTAAAATATTATTTCAATATGCCTCTCCTGTCTGATATTCAGTCAAATAAAATAATTGTGCAAGACAATCCTGAGTCACAAGTTCTACGAAAGGTAAGTAACAAATTTATTCATTACTCTTCGCGTACTGCTCAACCTAAATTTAAACTAAAAGAAAAACTTTTATACTCACCCCCGTATCACATTAAGTGATAATATTTAAGTGGTGAGTCAAAGATATATATAGCAAAAAAATAATATCTACACTCTCATGCAGATGCATTAATAATTCTAAAATATAACCTCATCATCTCATGTTCATTTTAAATAATATTTTTAACTCATTACAAAGACTACATAAACTGGGTTTTGGTAGACCGGATCGGATGAATAAGCCAACGAAGGTTGTCGTCGGTAGGTATCTTTCGTAGCTGCTTATCTAAGACCCTTGGCGATCGTAGTTATACGATCGAAATACTGTATCGAACAAAATCTGTCAATTCGCATTTCCGAGGTAGACGCACCAACATTATGATTGCGCGTTAAAAAATAAAATCAAATTTGAATGTCTTGTCAATCGTTAAAGTCTAATTTATTTATACATGATAATGTTATTACAACATGCTAATATACTGGTTTTGGCAATCAAAATCATTTTGTCGTATTTGATAAAAAGCCGTTCGTACATCATAATATAGGTGTATACCATATTATTATTATTAGTCTCGTCATGAACATCGTCGTCGACGCGGTCTGACTTATTATTATGACAGTCTTTCGGCCCGGAGTTTTAAAAGATTAGTTTTTAACGACCTCACAGCTAATAGTATGACGTTTTACGTATTATACTTTTCCACCGCGCACAACACTTTTGTTCCACTTGTACTCGCCGTGACAGTTATGATTTGAGTAACAAGAGATAATAATGAAATCGCAGGCCTCTCTCGATCAAGCTCGGATGCTCACCGCTCGTCCAACTTAAACTTCAAAAGTCGAGGGAGAACTTAGATACTTTTTAATACAATTTAGTGCACCGCAATGTTTTCCGGGCGTGCATCAAACATCTTCGGGTTTGACGGAAACTTTTACACTTTTGACAGCGTCGATTTCAACAACGACCGAAATTCTCACGTTTTGTTCTTCGGTTGTTTTTTTTACCAATTATACCTACGACTACCGTTCGTCATTCACTCGCTAGTGGGTCGGTCGAGTAATCTAATTTTTGATAAAATTTAAATTTCTACCGACAGCAGTCATCGCCCGCAACTCGTAAAATGTTATATCATTATTATTATTTCCACTCCGGCGTTACCCGACTAATCCGTTCATATATTATACGAATAAAATATTTATATTTACTTATGATATTATTATTAAATCATAAATATATTCCGTCCGGGAAGAGCCATAAAACGAAGGATATAATATTGTGAATGAAGAGCCATTTCAATTTTGTTACCGCTTTTCACGCTATTTCCACGTCCTATAAACGCGCCTGTTGGTTTTACGAGCTAATTTTAACGGTATGTCGAAAACGAAACACGAGAAACCAAAACCATCGCTGAGGGTTTTTTTTTTCTGTCACTCGAACAACGCAAACAAATATGGCTGCATTAAAAATATACTGACAGTAAAAACAACAATAATAAAAAATAAACATTTAAAACGAAACGGTTAACGTATAGTTGTTGAGATTTTTACGGAGCTTGTTGTTCGTCTAGTTAATTGAATTAATAATTGCATAGCGAGACTCTTGTTTTCGTAAATAATTCAACGGCCGAGAGATGATTTGAATTTAATATTTTAAAAGTGAGCAATTTTCACGTGCATATCATATACCTAGAATTTAACTTTGAAATATGAAATTTGTTTTAGTAGCTTATGCGTTATAATAATTGTGTAATATTATGTTCTGGTTTTATTTTCATTTCTTCTCGTTGTTATAACAGGTAGGTACGCCTCTTAAAAAAATCAAAATTTACGAATAGCTGTAAATATGTACACTGTAATACTGTGTCAGTCAATTTGCACATCGCGAGTGAGGAAATTATAATAATAATTATGTTATAACTTATACCCAAGTAATTTTCAGCAGAAAATAATTTACTATTGAAGCGTTATTGGTAAAATAACAATTTACTTCAATATTTTTCGGTCACCTCCTCCCCCCACACTATAGGTTAAATTACTTATTTTTTAATTAAAAACATAATATTTTGTCTAAGCGTTTTGGTAATAATTACAAACTCAATTGCTATTATTATGTATTGGCCTTGAATCGTAAATGTTAATAAATCATTTGTTAGTTGTTTACGTTTAGTTAATGCAAAATGTGTTTGGTTGCAAAACAACTTTGAGAGCCCTAGGTAGTTTGAGTCAAACTTACTTCGATCCTCATATCTTTGTATAAGCCTGAGCAGTATTCGCTGGAATGATGCACCCCCAAAAACATTTACCGACGCTAAGCTAGATTTCGGATAACTGTGCAAAATAGTTCAGAATGCACTATCATTACGCGGTAATCTCGAACCAGAGTTCTCGTGCAGTATGCGATTCCCATATTCGATTATAAACACGCTCACCGATACCCTTTCACCCCACTCGCCCACTATTATACCCACAACCAAAACACTCACACGCGAACCCACGTACCCACTCACACGCACTCACGCATACACAAATATTCGCTCACAATATATTATACAGATCACAGGGACTAAATAAAGGCCAGAGCTATTGTTTATGTCAAAGCGAATATATCTGATTTTTGGATAGAATCTCGCTGAAAGGGCACGACAGCAAAACAAACAACACATACCGGAGACCATACCACCCCGGTGGAATTCAAACATATTATGGATATATTTTTAAGAGTACACTCGAGTCGTACGTATATATGCACTGCCAGTGTACACAGCGCCTAGAGCTTATAATTTTACTGCTCTACGGTCCCCCACCAGACCGTGACTGAGTTGATATTCCGAGAGCACACCACCCTTGCACGACGTGTGCTTTTGTGTACCGTAGAAAGTTAATTAAACTTCGCAAAACAAGTAGAATAATAGGAGCAGAAAAGCTTCTTACAACAAATAATAAAACAAACCGGCGACGACGGCGGCGGCGGCGGCGGAGGTTTGCCGTATCCGAAAATACGTTTATAATCTTCGCAGTCGTTTCTCTCACGTTTCTTCTCGACATCATCTCGGGACGGTTTTCAACGCTCTGATCTATCGTATGCTCCTCCGACTTGATAATTCAATATACTGCAGCAGTCACCGACACACGCGAAATAAACGTAGATTTATTATTATTAATTAACAACCGATTGAAAACCGTCTTTGTTGTCCGTGCGTGTATATAGTAATTGAATGGCAAACGAACGTAAAATATATTAATATCCTCTATTATAATATATAGATTGCGTTGAACGAAACGTTATAAACTATATACGGAGGTATTGTAGTGAAATAATAATACAAATTGATTTAATAATTTTTTTTCACTCATCAGAGCGTATAAGCGTCCCGTACACGAGCTCGGCACCTGTATTAGCTCTACGATTGGTCTATTTTAAAATACCGCCAAATATGTTTTATATAATCAACAATATTCTTATCGTCGTAGAATTGTACATACATATAATAAATATATGAGAAGGTAGTAAACTAAAGTGTGTACGTAATATACACAAATAATAAATTATATATGATTAAAAAGGTAAATACATAGGTTTTTATTATTGCGTAAATATTATAAAAAATGATAAGTAAAATCATCATTTGTATCATTTGATTCAATTAATACAAACCACACTAAAAATTATTAAAAAATATTTAACTCAAATTAAATTATTAAAATTGAATTTAAACGAGAAATCCCAATACGTAAAACTTAAGTGATAGTGAGAAGATAAATGCAAGGAAATATGCAGGCATACATTTGTGCACAGGTATACATGGTATACACAGTCGGAGAAAAAAACTTCTGGTAGGAAACGATTAATCAGTAAGAGATACTTGGAATTATTGTTCGAGAAGCAACAGATTTGCGCGCGTAGAGTGCTACGATCACATAAAGTGGTTCTTTTTCTTTGGAAATATTTTTTACCTAAGGTGAGAAACCTAAAGTACATAGATTATTGTTTGCTATTCAGTCATAATACAAGAAACGGAAGAATTGAAATATCAAAAAACATTTTAGATTTTGAACGAAGTGATGAATGTATTGATTTTACAATGATGTGTGTTTTTTTTTTTGTTTTTTTTTTTTTTTTTTTTTGTGTCTGACGACAACTTTTGGAGCAGTAAAAATGCTTCGAT
>NC_042495.1:109616911-109776385 GCF_005508785.2 Acyrthosiphon pisum
TAAAAATACATAGGCACAATTTTTTTTTATAAGCATTTAAAGTTCAAATTTTGACTAAATACGTAAAAATTACGGCAATGTTCAAATAATCTTAAACAGAAATTCATAAAAGTTTTTCTTTTTAATTCTAAGATTTGGAAATTTAATACAAGGCTCCTAACATATTTTTACAATAGCAGTTGCAAAATAAAAGGAATACATTGTCACAATTTTTATTTATAAGCATTTAAAGTTCAAATTTTGACAACATATTATGTAAAAATCACGAAAATTCGTAAATTATTTTATGCTAGAAATTCATAAAAAATTTTCCTTTTATATCTAAGATTTCAAAATTTAATACAAGGCTCATAATATATTTTTACAATAGCAATTGAAAAATAAAAGAAATATATAGTCACGATTTTTTTTTTATAAGCATTTAAAGTTCAAATTTTGACTAAATACGTAAAAATTACGGCAATGTTCAAATTATCTTAGACAGAAATTCATAAAAGTTTTTCTTTTTAATTCTAAGATTTGGAAATTTAATACAAGGCTCCTAACATATTTTTACAATAGCAGTTGCAAAATAAAAGGAATACATTGTCACAATTTTTATTTATAAGCATTTAAAGTTCAAATTTATACGAAATATGTCAAAATTGCGAAAATTTGCAAGTAATTTAGTGGTTGAAAAATCGTAAAAATTTTTTCTTTTATAACTAAGTTTTTAAAATTTGGTACAAGGTTCTCCATAAGTTTTTCTTTAAAAATAATATATCCTAGACTGACAAATCATCTCCGTTCAGAATCGTTTTTCGTATACAATGATATAATATCATTGGATTCAAATTTAATTCCATCCATTACAGTAACCCACTTGTAACCTACTGTACAGCAGAGCGACATCCACGACTTACCCGCCTTTTTTACAATATCATTCAATTTTTAATTAGGCATTTAACTATAAGTTTTATCAACGCATAAGTAAAGAATACTTATATGTGTTAGGTAATAATATCTATAGTATGAAATTATACCGTAGTTGTTCCTTGTGTTACTTTCACGTAATTTATGAATCAAATATTTGTTTAAGACTTAACCGTCGAATGACAATGAAAACTCTACAGTTTGATTATCCTACGACCTAGAAAGTTAGTGCGATGTGCGATATTATTACATGTATATGCAAATAAGCTATAACTAAGTTTAACGGTTTAACTATTTATTTACATTGATGCATTTTTTAAATGAATTCTTGTGAATAAATTATTGTTTTCGATTAGTTAATCGATATTAGATTTTTTTATTGTGTTTTTATTAGTTAGGTTAGATATGATTATAATTTTTTTTAGTTAACGTTTTATACTAACTTAAGTTTATCCAGATTTTCAAATATTATTGATTTTTATCTTATACAAATCAGCGCGTTAAAAAAAAAAAAAAACTTAATAACAAATAATATTAGCTAGGCGACAAAAAAGAAAAAAAAAGAATAATTAAAAAAAGATACACGAAAATAAATTAAAACTATTTTTGCTTCTATTCATATTATATCACACTTTTTTTTTCTATTAAATTTTTTGAAAAAGTGTGTATACACACGACCATTTAAAGTTTTTTTTTACTTAGTACATAACATACAGATAGGTACACTTTAAGCCCCAAAAGAGTTATTTCTGTAATGGAAATTTTATTTCCAAGCGAGTTTTTAAAACAAAAATAAAACATATTTTACGTTGTTATTTTTAAAATTAAACTACGTCTACGTATAAGTGCGTTGGTTATATTTTTTCACTAGGAAGCGACTAATTATCCCTACCCTCCTTTACGCGCAATGACCCTTAAGAAAACTGCGGACGCATAACAAAACAAAACTACTATTGTTAGCATTTCTAACGAATGTCATTCCTAATTGAATATACAGACGGAAAAAAGAAAAAAAAAACGAATATAATAAAAATAAAAGAGGTCCATATTTCCAACGTATTGTACCGTCGAGACGTAGGTAGGTAGGTACCGAAAAATATATCGTAGCTTCTTAAATTGGTACTTAAATGTCATATTCTGTCCAACCTAATTATTTATATACCTACCTTATAATAATAATATATTGAATTAATTTTATGAAACTGTAAAATGAGTGTATAATAATATTGCGATGTAATTTTCGTTATTGTTATAATTTACTTCGCCCGTATTTTTTTAAATTAAATTTCTAAATAATTTATTAAAAACGCAGTGATTTCTGTTGTTTTCGTTGTAATCCGTTTGTATACTTTAGATATTTCTCATTAAAAAAATGTTTTTTTTTTCTCGTAATTTCAGACGTGAGTAGTTGTGTTACATCACTTGATACTCGAAATATTTTACAAATTGACAGTGTGGGTAAGACGTGTCGGATTAGCGTCTTCCTAATACACGGGAAAGGCATCATATTATGTATGTGTGTGTGTTTGTTTGTAGATTTTCAATTAAGTTTCAAACGTAATATTTTATACAGTAATTTCATTGAGTGTGTTCAAATATAATATTGTTTGGTAAATTAAATCTTTGATTTTTTTTTTTTTATAGAAAACCGAGCACGGTCCCGAAAGTAGCTTTACTCCGCATTTGTTAACCGTTTTATTGTTTCCGGTATATAAATATATAAAACGTAGGTATATATATATATATATATACGATCACGAACACACAGCATAATATATGCATGTATATATTCTATTGTTGCAATCAGATGCGGTATGATTTAGATATACCCTGCAGAGATTTACATAATATTTTACCTTTATTTTACTCGCGAGAACGAATCGTCGTGGCGTGCCCCGGGGCACACCGACCGAAGTGTTTATATGAGCAGAAATATTGTATTAAATTATTGCACGGCGGGATAAGGGACACACCCTATTAAATAGGTAGCGTATAACAATAATGCGACGGTCCGACGTTAAATCGAATTGCAAAATGCGTCTCTTATATAGGTGTGAAAATTCCGCCATTAAGCCGAATCCTGCTCCTCGTCTTCCTCCTGCGGCGATAACGAGACATTAAAAGATTGCACCATCCTATTTAAACTGTATTTAATCGTTTCGTCGCTAATTATTATCAGCGCAGGCATATTTTATTGTTTGTACAATATAATTGCTTATAAGAGACGTTTCTTAAACGACTCTCTAGAAATAAGCTTTATATATTAATACCTACGGTGTTGCCTATAAAATTAAGAATTTTAATTCTGTTCGTAATTTCGTAGACATATTAAATCGATACGATCAAATGCCATCAAGATAGATTTCTAAGACTGAATAATAATACATTCATATTGAAGTGACATATATAAATACCAGCAAAATCATTCATAATTCAAATAAAATATGCACTGAACTATTAATCGAACTTCATTATATTAAGTGATTTTTTTTTATCTGTATCATTTAGAAAAAAACATAGCAATATAATCATATCTTATCTCAACGAGTCAATCTTCCGATATCCCACGAGCATAGCATAGCATAGGTACCCTGGTACCACATTATAATATCATGATATAATTATAATATTCTTATAATATATTTTTATATATTTGATCACGATGCTATAATGTGGATCAATAAAACAGTTTAGTCACAGTTAATTTTGAAAACAACTCATTTTACAACGATATATTTTTTAAGCACGGCTTAAGTATGATATGTTTATTACTCTCAATGTAACAATTATAGCCGGTTCCTTCGGTATTTATTATGAAACGTAGAATTTACGGTTTTCAGGTGTTATACGACCAACGGAATAAAAATGAGTTAAATTATACGTGTACAACTGTTGGAGTGTTTAAATAAATACGTTTTTAAAATGACACATTTCGTTTGTTTGTATATACATACCTATGACGTTGCCGGCAAATGTTTCAAGTGGGAAAAAAATGAGGCCGCAAAGTCATTTTTTTTTTCTTTAAAGTTGTATCCAGAAATATATTGTAAAATGAAGAGAGGATTTCAATTTGTTTGGTCTAAAAGTTTTCGTGTAAAAAATGAAAAATTGCCAACTTTTGGATGAACGGTGAACAGTAATAAAATATGATTTATACACTTTGTAAAAGTTATTCTTATAAATACGACCATCTTTGTACAACATCCGTCTTAACCATACATCACATTTACATTTCCCCCCCTCCCCCCGAATTTTATCTATATTTTGGTATCTAAGTTATCTAAATTTACTGATATAAATATGTTCCTATTTTTCATCAACAAAAAAAAAATCTCTCTGTTTGAGATAATGAGATAATAGACTACCAACTATTTGTTCAACCTGTTTTGTGGGGCCCCATATTATATTAATACCGATGGTAAGAAACATGACACGGCTTATTTTATTGTTCTCTAAAAAACACGAAATCCTAATTAAATACCATAAATTATGGCGAGCAAATTTATTCATACGATTTCCCACGCCAGAGCCATTCATATATTTTTCCTTTTTAGCATAAATATTAATTCCGAGTAAAGTTTTGTAAGTTAATACAATATACAGCGTGGTTTAATTAGAATGCTCACTTGGGCGTTAGGTTATATAGGCCCAAGTGTGACTCTTAGTTTCCTCCAGGGAATTTGGTCAAAAGATTTATGAGTGCACCGCCGCTGTATTATACGACAATCCAAACAGTAAGTGCATTGACGATTGTTGCACCAACTCAGTCGGAAAATTGTCAAACGATAATCGAATTTCTAACCGAGATAATTGGACGTATATAAAAACCGTGTGCTATTCAAACACAACGTTATACAAAACCTTTTAAAACGACTATGAGTTGCACGGAAAAAAGATCACTAAGACCTAATGTAATCTGCCGGATTTTTAAGACAGCAGCAATATTAAGTTGAACTAATTTTGGACTTGAATTCTTATCGGACTTCGATCGCATGACACGGAGGATCAACAATGACATAATCCGGTCGGTCAATTTATCCGCCCATTAGAGATTAAACCCTTCAGGAAAGTAAATATACGATTATTACTAGAAGTTTGAAAATGTTTACACTGCAATCTTCGAATCTTAGTGATTTAATTATAAGCCTATTTGCGGGGAGTCAGTAAAAGTTCATCCTAATTCCTAATGTATACAATTCGCTCGAAAAAACAAAAGAAGGTTTTTCTCGTCTCGATTTCTAGCGAGTTAAAAAACGACGTTTAGCGTTGTTCCACGATGTTTTCCAATAAATCGCCTATGACGATTCTACGAAATTTCAAATACTTAATGTCGAATGGAAAAATTTGGAATAAAGACGATGATATAATATACATTCGCAGCCAAACCAGTAGAATAATATTAAGGAACACGCGAAACGAGTATTATTAAAACGTACAAGAGAGTAAACGACAGAACTTTTACTCCGAAGAAAAACTTTTACGTTAAATATTCTGCGAGTGGGTGATGATATAGCGGCAGGCGTCTACATTATAATATGGATACATGTCGTGTACCTAACTATCTGTATACTTATATTATAAAGAAGACGACTATACATTTACGGCGGTAATAATGATATTATTATGGTATTGGACGATTGGCATTGTTAAGTAATAATTTATGTTCTAATTATTGGTGTTTTTTTTTTTGGTTCGTTTCGTTTTCCGAAATTATTATGGACGTTTGCGACCGGATTATAAATAGGCGCCACGCGGGTGGGCGGACAAAAGAACCGCGGGAATTAAGTGTACCGCCGCGCCGGCGAAATAATTAATAACAACGGGCGCCGTTCGGTTTTATACCTCGGTATAATAATATAATACACTGTATACGAACATTTATGGGAATCCATAATAAAAGGTCGCGTTTCGTTAATTAAATATTCCCAGCGGTCCAGCGCGGCGCGGCGGCGGCGGTGGCTTGTCGGCTTCCGCGCCGGAGAGAACCGTTCCGCCGTGATTGGTGGGGGGGGGGTGTATTGTATAGGTATGTGCGCGCGCACGAGCCGACTATTATGATGATAATAATAAATAGTGCATCGGTTATTTATGAACAATTATTACTGCGGAGAGAGCAAGTCTCGTGTGTCTTGTAGGTACATATGTCGTATACGTATTAAACGAGTGTGCGTGTATAATATAATCTATGTATACAGGAAGAACCTGAGAAAAAGCAGGTGGAGGAGATAAGTCGAACGAGAGAGACAGAGCGACGAAGACCGACAGAGAGAGAATGAGTGAGAGAGAGGGAGGAGAGCACATACGACCCACGCTTTTCCACGGACCGAAAATGCAATATTATTAATGCGTATAATAATAATAATGCGGTCTCTATATAATATCGTGTGTATGTAATATAATACCCGATGTGGAGTATTTCACAGGACGTATCGAGTTACCGTGGTATATAAATCCCCGACTTCGTCCCGACTCGCAGCACTACCGGCGCACGCGACCAACAGTCGGGGATTGGTTCTGTCCGACGATCTTGACCCGGTCAGCGTGGACAATTAATATAATAATAGAGGTCGCACATTGTGGTATGTCGGTATATACCCAGTACATTATTGGTTGGTAGGTATTATCCAATGAAACATTACTACGGTAATACCTAATGTAGGGCACATCAGTATGTGCAATACAATGTATATGTATAATGTACCATACTCATGTACACGAAAAGGTATGTCGATAAGTATGTGTAAAACGATATATGAAGTGAAAAAATCAACGAACAAGTCATGTATACCTAAAGGCGTAGGGGGGGGGGGGGTCAAGTGGCAATTAAGTGTACTTTTTAATTTGTACACTCCCCTTTCCCTTGGCTACGCTCTTGATGTTTGTATAGTATATAAACATCAAACAAATTGTGGTGTTTTATTGGAATACTTTTTGGTACCAACAAATATTATGGAATAATAATAATAATAATAATAATAATAATGAATATTATAATATAATATTATGTTGACATTATTAATAGCATATTATGTTTATAAACCAGATTTCACACAAAATTGTTTGTATTATGGAAAATCGAACTACTTAGAGCCAGTTTATGTAATCGTTAAAAGTGAAGATCGAAAATAAATTAAGCTACTGTGAAAATATGGTGAAACTCTACGACATATATATATATATTAGTGATGGGTCGAACCCTGATTTTTTAATTCGAACCGAACTTGAACCGAACTTTAAATTATTTTTTCGAACCCGAACCGAACCAAACCTTCATATTTTTCTACCGAACCGAAACGAACCGAACCTAGAATCATTTTAAGTCGAACTCGAACTCGAACTCAACATTTTTTATCATGTACATTGTACATACAAATTATAAACCAACTATAATTACTATTACTATTATATTTTAATTGTTTGTATTACGTATTCTACATTTTAACTTTTAAGTCTATATAACTGTATTTACAATAAATTTAGATGATTTCTTAATTTTTTTTTATATAGGTACACACTACACAATATATAATAATAATTTAATTATTAATGAGAAAAAAAATAAAGTTTAAAATATTTTCAAGTTCGATTTTCGAACAGTAAAATATGATTAGTAGTTCGGTTCGAATTTTTTTCACACTGAGTTCGAATTTCGAACCGAACCGAACATCAAGGGTTCGGTTCGGTTCGGTTCGAGATTCGAACAGTTCGACCCATCACTAATATATATATATAATATATACATATATATAGAGTCAAAGGTGATAATAAACTTCTATTACATCGTACCTATACTGTAATATTGTAACATAATTATTAATTATTATACATTTGTTGTTGATGTACGTTTCAGCCGAAGCATAATAATTTGTTAGAGACACAATATAATATTATGTTATTTATACGCTCATTACACACACACACAATGCAGAATGGCATATTTCGAATTTTATAAGGATAGGAAATGGAATTTTCTTCAAAAATATGCGCCATCGGTCTACCGCGTCGATGATAAATGATCAAATTATATAATATTATTATTGCCATCGATTTCGTTTTTCGACCAACGTTTGGTTTTTAGGGAATTTACGCGAATAATAAACGCGAATGCCATCATAATACATTATTATTAAGATTAATTATTATGATTATTATTATTATTTTGCTAGCCCGGCCATTACCCGTCACGCAGAAGCCGATAAACAGAGTACCTACGTCATTACGTCCGGAAAGCAAGACTGTCAACTAAATTTTTTTTTCGTTTATCATTTTGACGATAAAACATGGGCAGAAATCCATTAACATTTCAGGGGAGGCTAACATTATTAACATCATAGTGAAAGGGGAGGCTTTGATCCCACAAAACAAAAAAAAAAGGCGAGGGCTTGACGGACACTAGGGGAAGGGCCAAGCCCCCTCCCGATTTCCGCCAAATCTATTTAGTCTGAACTTATACTTAATATACCTATATACAGTAGTAGAGATAAATTAGTAGACATGGTACTTTAGTAAGTTCTTACCGTAACTGTGTGAACAACTTACAAGTATCTACGATTTTGCGGAGAGCTTTTGTAATAATTATTGTACAATCATCGTTAACGATCTTTTCGACGGTATTTGTATCGTAAAAATATTTTCCGTACTACAATTAATAGTTATAATATTATCACCTATACCTAAAGACTAAAGAGCAATTATGCAAAAACTATAATATTATAATCCATCTAATTGATCTCTATTAAGTCATTTTTCAATAGTTTTCCTGAAATGTAATTAAAAATCAATGCTTAATAGTACTATATATAATGATTAAGTTATCAATTTACAATAAAAATTAAAATTTCTCACAAATTTACAACAACCAGAAAACATTTTATCAACATTTATGAAATAATTATATCTTATTGAAGCAAACTAATGACATGTATGTATTGTTGTATGGGTTTTACACACAATATATGAAAAGTCAATACAACGGGAAATGAAGAAATTTAATTGAAATTATTTGAAGAACTAAAAAAATCCAACACAATACATAAAGCACAATGATAAAAAAAAAAAAAGGAGTGAAGGTAACCGCTCATCCGAGAGAATGTACCTCGGCATTGAGTAAGTCACTGTAATATTATATGTGTTAAATTACTTAAATTTGAGTTTAATGAAAAATAAATGAATAATATTCATTCATTTATATTATAAATGAATATGAAAAACAAATCTGAGCGAAGATGGCCTGTCAGCCTATATTACTGTTTACTAAATATATTTTACTATACATTTATTATATTTTTTATATTATATATTGTCATTGTTCGTTTTACTATTAGCAAATACGGTATGTTGAATTAATTTTTCCAGAAAACATTCATTATGTTACCTATTTATATTTAATTGTTTAAACTATACCTACCTAATCATTTATATTAGTTATACCTACTTATATCATATATTAATATTATTATTATTAATTTTTGAGTCAATAGCAACTTACCAATAGTTATACCATCAAATGGTGTGATTGAATTATAGGTCCATTGTTTAACTGAGCAATTGCATACAATTCATCTTATAAAATATGTTTTTAAACGATATGTATGCATATAAAATATAATAATAAAAAAAAAATATATAAAATATAGGTAATCACATAATATTATAAGTTTCAAATCCTCAGGAAAAATATTTTTAAATTACAACAAAATTACAAAATGTTTAATCTTCTAAAATTTTTATTTTTGGTTTAAATATTTAATTTTGTCAGTACCTATTTGAAACTAAAATATTTTAGAAAAAAATTGTGTTTGTACGTTTTTTAGACTTATGGTCTCAAATAAATAAACTTTGTATTTAATTTTCAATTCTTGGCTATAAAAATTGAAAATTTTATAAATTTCTAACTACAAAACGGTTTGAAAATGTTCGTGATTTTAACAAATATTGTCAAAGTTTGAACTTAAAATGCTTATAAAAAAATCGTAATTATATGTCTTTAATTTTTAATTATTTAGGAATAAAAATATAGTCTTACATACCTATAATGCAGTTTTTAATTTTTTATTAAGAAATCAATAGCGTTAATAATATAATAATACAATTATTCATATTTTACTCGTTGAGTTAGTGTTTTATTTTTTACCCTCATAAAATTTTTCCAGCTATTTTTTTTTTATTTAAAATAGCCAATTATTTTTACTTCAATGAACGTTTTACATTAACTTTATATTTTATTTTAACTAATTCGACATTATATCGGACAATTTTTTTAAATTAAGATGTCTTATTTTCTTTCTTTTTTATTATAATTTACTGCTAAGTTATTTTCATTTAAAATGCAGACACGATTACACGAAGTACCTAGGTTTTTTATGTTTCTCTTTCTCAGTAAAGTATTTATTATTATTTTCGTTACATTTTGCTCGTTTATAGTCTAATAAATAAATGAGAAAAGTTTATTATTCAAGTGTAATATTTCATTTATAAATATGTTCAAATTTGTTTTTCAAGACTAGTCACAAACTTTTGATCCATACAACGTTTACGATTGGAATCTATTCATACTATATAGTATATTATCAATTCTGCATCTAAAATTATTGTAATTATTTTTATATATATTTACAAGAATAGAATATTAAATAAAATTGTTATATTTATTACAATGTAAAATGTCAGCTTTATATATGTTTTCAGTTGGGTTAATCTCATATCTTATTCCTAGCGCAGTTTCCGTTTTTTTTTTTTTTTATAATTTTATTATTTAACGAAGATAAATTAATAGTAAATCATATGGTTAAAATAAATTATTGCATCTTTGACTCTTGCTGCGGCAAGATAATAAAAACGAAACACAGAAAACGTTGGCCTGCAAATAGAGTGACGGCGTAACGGCCGTGTGCTCAACAGGTCTCGGACGTGACGTAAAAGACTTGGTAAGTATATAACATAATAATATTATAAAGTACGACTGTGCGAGTGTTAAAAACAATTAATAGACGAAGAAAAAGGATGGTTCACATGTTATACGAGAAAAGTAAATTTTGGGATCAACCGTTGTTTGGCAGTGGCCGGTCGTACCGTAGGTAGGTACCTGCGGAGGAATTAAACACGGAATATTAAAAAAAAAAAAAAACCCATTTCGATTGGACCGTACGTAATATGCATGCGTATAACAGACTCTACGACCCGGTATGCGGTATATGGTAAAGAAATCCTGCTGCGAAATTAGCGTACAGGAATGTCGCGGGCGAGTAACTCGTAAATTCGGCAATTCGAGAAAGGCATTCGAATGCTGTGCGGCGGGGTTGGACGTTTGTGTGTCATTGACAACGGACGCGGCCGCTTGGGGGGGTGGCCCATGGGTAGGTTTTTTGGCGGCGGGGGGGGGGGTCGGCCGCCGGGGTGGTTCGGTAGAAATTATCGTAATTCCCCGAGGGTTGAAATTACATTTTAAGTCGGGCGCGGTGCGGAATAATGGAGGCGGCGGCGGTTTTAACGAGTATCGAATTAATATTACGAGAATAGCTGCGGCAGACGACAAATGCAAAATCGATGTAAACCAGGCGCAAAAACCGGAACCCGTTCGCGGCGCCTATGATTTACGAATGCACAATGTGTATACATACCATTCGTTATTTCCATTATTACGACATATAATAATAATAATAATATTATATAGATAATATTACATTATAATATTATGTAGCCGCTACTATTATTGTTAGCGCACCGCATAAAAACACGCCGTACAATACATATTATTATAATATGTACAATACGTCGAGTTGTTATACTTTGGGCCGCCATGCGTCCGAAAATAATGCGAAAAATAAAACATTGTTAATTCGTCGGAATATTATGGAACACCGCCGTCGTTATGATAATAATATGCTAATTATGACGACGGCGTAGCAGGCCGTGTCGTCGACGTACGATGATTTGTTGTCGATAAAATGAATGTTTATGGTAGGTAGTTACACCTCACCCCAAGCGGGAATAATTTATAATAATAATTTAGCCGATGTACGTATATATAGGCACACTCGGCAACAAACATGATTTATTCATTATTTTTGTTAATTGTGTAAAAAACCGATTGATAGGCGCGTTAATATATTTTTGTCGCTCTGTATTATAATATACGCGAACGAATAAATCAATCGAAATATCATTTCGTTAGGTACGCGCTTTTTTTTTTTTTTTAATTTTTTAACAGGGCGCGAAATTAAAAAAAAAGTTTTACCACAATGATATTTCACATCGTTTTTAATCAGTACGCCATAGTATTATGAAAAAAAGTAAAACAATAAAACATATGAAACGTCTATGTAAACTCGAAAGACGAGAACCCGACCTGAAGTAATAACATTATAGTGGTTTACTTTTTTTTTAAAAGAAGAACAATGGTTTCTAGTTTTACAGTGGAAAAACACACTTTATCAAGAAATAAACTTTGCAAACTATTACGCGTAGCACATCTATTCCATGAATTGAACATTGAATGCGGTTTGTCCTCTATTTATCAGTACTTATTGTAACTTTCTGGCAGTACCTATCTGTGCCTACGTGAGAAACTGAAAACCAAAAAATATATTCTTGGAAAGCTCTCGATTTTAACTTATTATTAGAGACACCGAGCGAAAATAATATCTGAAACCCAACTATGTATATTATAATAATTATTATTGTGCTCAAATTAAGAAATAATAATTAACTTCAATATTTTTATAAGTGGGTATCCAGTGACCAGTATCCACATATTATTACTTTTTTTTTCTTCAAAAAATCAATAAAATATTACTTTACTCTTATACACCATTGATATATTATTTAAACTGCACAAGAGAATAACATTTCTTTTAGAAGCCAAAATCAATAAGCCTACACGCATACAATGTTTCATTAGTTTCGTTCAAATTTTCTGAGCATTCAAATAATTATTTTTAAAGTTTTGAAAGTATCAAACATGGTTTGCAAGCATTAAACTGTGCGCAAGATTAAAAACAATAAAAATCAGTCCGTCGCCTTTCCGAATCCCAATAATTCTAAATGATAATAGATCCGTGATAGCAGTATTTATAAGTTAACACGACATAGAAGAAAAGTGTTTTTATTTTTACAAAATATTAGATAGTGCTATTAACGTGTATAATATTGAATGAGTACAATATTGAATATAATTATGTAAATATAAGCATAACCATTAAGTGGTCCATTATTTCGCATTAGATTTTTAATTTAAAAAATATAATAAATTTGCATACGGTCCTGTCGTAGTGGCTTACATTAATTCACAATACATATTCAAAGAATACTGCCAATTGGTATTTATATGCATTTTCCATTTATTTTAGATTTTAGCTATTTATTTCTCAATGGAGTGGAAGACTTTCTGAATGTACTTTTGTTTTAATTTCACTGCAGTCCAATTATTTTATAATAATAAAACCATATTATTATACTATCCAATTGAAAATATAAAAAAAGGCAACTGTTGTTTACTCAGTTTCTTGAAATTGTTAATGGTGCAAAAACTATTTTTAGGAAATTGTAATTCAGTGCCAAAAAGTAATTATTTATTTATTTTGATACAATTATCTTTTTAAAATCTAAACTATATCATAATTATTATTTTTTAATTTAAAGAAGGAGTGACCTTTTCTAACAGCAGCGAATCCCAACGTCCAAGTAAAATAAATATTATGTAAGTTGAATAATGTTGTTGTTTAAATAAAATAGTTAACACGATATACGTCGTGTTGACGCGTATAATTACACTATTTACACTAAAACCGACCTAAAGTTACAGGGCGCATATAAAATACTGTAGAGCCACGAACGACGATTATAGGGACTTCGCACGTGTCCCGTCATAATTATTGTTCGACTAGGCTAGAGAAACGTCATAGAAATCTGAACTAATTTTTATTGAACTAAAATATAATATATGTATAATAGGTATTAGGTGTAAGTACCTCCTAATATCATATTGATAACATATAATGTTATATCATTCTATGTCTACAGGTTACAATATTATATAGAGCTTTCCGAGCAGAATATTTAATGTTTTCGAGCTAAATCCGCCTGGTTGTCGTCGAAAAAATGCAACGGAGACCTGACGGTGGTGGTATCGTAGAAAAAAATACCCCCGAAATTCGACTAGAGAAGTGAGTGCACGCAAAGAGTCTTATCGCACCACGAAACGATATTAACGTACAGGGGTGTTGTGAATGGGCGACGGGTGGGGGGGTTGAGATTTAGCGGCGAAAAGAACCAGCACACGCATACACACTGCTTGCACGCATACCTATCATAATGTAACCCATTATAGCAACACATTGCTATATATATATATATTATAGCAATATAATATAAATATAAAATAGGTAAATCGTTATATTGTGTGCGTTGTAGGTAGGTATATAGAACCACCACCACCGCCACCACCACCGCCACCACCGTAATCATAATCTATTCATGATGGTTATTATTAATGCGGACGTGATGGCGGCGAGACCCCCAGGTAGGTCCAATTAGACCGATGATAGCTTTCGGCGCTAATTTTCGGTCTATATATTATATAATATATTTATAATATACGTGTAACGCGTCGACTGTGGGCTTCGGATTTATTATCAGCGCCGGGCGTGGAGGAAGGAAATCCATTGCGCCGACACACGTCAAATTCGTTTATTCGGATGTGCGTGCTTGTGTGTGTGTGTGTGTGCTATATAGTTTGGGCCCTGGAGGAGGGAGGAAATTGCGGCTGGAAGAGAGTATTTGGGGTCGGTGGCTATTTATGTCCGCAGTGTATATATACTAGTTGCTCGCTGTCGGCGCGTGTTGATTGTTCGACCCCGAAATTTCGCACGGGCAAAAACGATCGGTTATACTGCAATATCTGCCACCTTTATGTTACATTTGGCGCCCACGACGGTCCGCTTTCACAAATTCATTTTCGTCCGTCGAAAATCATATTATTTTTCCCGACGAGAGAAAAACGTGTGTAAGTGTGTACGCGACAGCCAAAGAGGAGCCCGTGATTTTCCATTTTTTTTGCGGAAAATCACTGCCGCATCTGATGTTGTAGTGATTTGTATGCGATCTCTCTCTCTCTCTCTCTCTCTTCTTTACACACATATATCATATATATATATATATAGTATACCTATATCGTATGTAATGTGTGTAAGATCTGTATAGATGAATAATATAAAACAACGGTGACATTGCGCAAAAACACTTTATAGTGTCTTATTTTACATAGGTTTTACTTGAATTTTCCTAACCAACATACAACAGTGTGCGACTGCAGCTGATGTGCATGGTGCATCCTACGCACGCGCAATCCTCGGGAAAAGTGCGACTCGTCACTCGGACTGGATGGAATGGATGCTATGGAATGGATGCTCGTTCAATACTCATCTTTCTGAATTGTTGCACATCACTATAAAAACGCATTTATAGTCAGCGCCGATGTGATAACTGTAAAGGTTCGATAGACAAATCGTTGAAAATTGGACGGCGATGACTCGTGAGACAGGCGCGTATAGTTAACGATGTCTACGTCCGTTGTCGTAATACTCGTATTACTTCGTTATACTGATAACTCCCTGAAAATATCGTATATAAAGGTAGGTTTCCACTACACACATTCACGTGCACAACAACTTGCAAAACAACGTGCAAAACAAATTGGCCGGGAAAACTATTTGACCGGCCTTCAAAATGTATTTCGTCCTGGACATATTATGTGATTTGTTTGAGGCATAAATGTATATTTTGTAGTTTTATAAAACATATTATGCCACCCTCAAATCAGTTATCATTACTAAACTAAATGAATTATATTTTGCGCTTGATAAAAAAAAAAAGTCTAACATTAAATTTAAAAAGAAAAGTACTTATATTATTTATTTTATGACTAGATTTGAATCTGATAAATTACTATTACTTTTAACAATGTCAATAATTCCTCAATATTATTAACAACGCAAATATATTTTTTATTAACTATTGATAAATCCGTATGCCGGCGAGATATCGCGACTGGTATAATAGTGAGCAGCTGCAGTCTGCATTTGATTATCTAATAATATTAATATTATATTAATATCTCATCTAATTATAGTTCAATTATGTGTGTTGTATCATTAATCAATGGTTGTACCTATGTATGATATGCTGTCTTTCTATACTTGTACCTCATATAATAATATTGTATAGTGATATTTTTTAATTGTATGCAAATATTTGATTGTAGGTACTTTGTGTGCGTAATTCGTTTTGTTTTAGATAGTCTTAAATAATTTATTAATTATTGATAAATCGACTATTTCGGGACAGGGTGCGTGCCTGTGTAGCTGTATGACACTTGCGCTACAATGATACCTGTACACTGGTGGCAAAAAATATAAAACTACTACTCAACTATGCGACTATCCAACTCATTGATAAGGAAGGTTCTTTAAACTTACAGATTATACCAGTAACCGCGGTAAGTCGCGATTAAGGAGACGACTGCATTGTACATGTCCAGGTAGGTTTCCACTACGTACTTCCACGATTGGTTGACATTGGTAAACGGGTTCGGGATTAAAATTCTACATGATAGCCGATATCATTCCCCATAAGGTATTATTGTAAAAGATATAAAGTTGGTCGCACTATTCCGTGTGAGTCTTTCAAAAAAATCCGACAAAATGGTGCTGTGGTTATTAACATCGTGTAAGACGTAAGAACGAATAAACACACTTGGTATATGAAAATCTTATTCCACGGATACCAACCAGTCACAGCAAAGGGTCTTTATTCACAGTGGTGGGGACTATACCAGCGGGATATCACGACTGGTAATGAGCCGCTGCAGTCTGTTCATAGTTTCAAACAAATAATAATTATAGTTCAATTATGATGAATAATATTGATGTTTAAATTATGTGTGTATTTTAATAATATGAAGTCTTTCTACTATTGTACCTCATATAGTAATATTATATTGTGATATTTTCTAATCGTGTACTTGACTTTAGGTACTTATTGTGTGCGTAATTAATTTTATTTTATAATAGTCTTAACCATTTTAACGATATTTGTAGTGAATAATTATTCAAATTGATTTACAAAACAAATTAAGGTATTTAGTACTAGTCAAATATTAATTGTAAGTATTCTTCAAATATTGTTCAAATAAATTTGAATTCATATACAAAATACAATTCTACGAATCAAAACATGTTATTTGACAAATTTGTGCTTATTATTTTGCATATATTTTCAGTTTGTAGTGCTGAATGCTGATCGATAATAATATGATTTACGCTTTCTACGTTTACACTAAATGCGGCCGCATTGGTAGCCATAATTCAGAAATGGTTTGGTAATTTTCCAGTAAAATTTAATCTCGTTAAACAAAATTATATGCACTATTTTAAACGTATATTTTTAACGCATCGCGAGTTTAATTTTGTAAACGAAAATTAACGGTTTATAGAACAGTTTTAAAAGCACATTTACGAGTTCATTATATTAATAATAATAAACTGTAATAAAATATAAACGTAAATGATTTACATACGTATTATTATTAGTTTCAACTAAACTTACATTTTTTTCTTACTACGATATATATTAATATTGAACACTGGATATAGCAATGGTATACAAGGTTTTTAAATAATGGTAATATGAATTTATAAGCATATTGTACTCAATAAAATACCTATATAATAAAATAGTACTTATTAAACTATTATAATTATTATTTTGTGTTACTTGAAAATAATAATATTTTTCTTGTTTTATAAATTGTAATGATTTATGACTGGTATAAAAATAAAATTAATTTTATTCGATATTTGCAATCATACTAAACCTTGTGAATCGTTTCAAACTTTTAACTACCATTAGTGGTTGTAGTTTTCTTTAACGGTTGTGTTTGTGTAATATAGTTGAGAATAATATTATGATAACGAATGATCCGCTTTTGGATTATAACTCCACTGAAACTTTGTAAAGGCTTTATCAACTATTTGTCTTTGTGGAATATTTAGCAGTCCTCGAAACGTGTCGATGAGCTGTTTACCTAGAACCGTTAGACAAAAGTTTTCAATTTACGGTAAGGCAATACTATATACTACAGACAACTATAATCAAAAAAAATGTGTTCACTTAACAAAATATTTATCTTTATTTATTTTTTTTTTATTACTTATTCATAGAATATGTCTTATTACAATATCGGAGTGGAATAATAATGTATTAAATTAGATAAAACTTTAAACTTAATTGTTCATGTATCTATTTATTAGCTCAAAGTTCAATAACTTAACTACATATCTGGATTTGACAGTTTGACACCACGAGTAAAATAATTTAATTGTGTACTGATGTTTAACTATTATGCCTAGGTATACCTAATAACACGTTTAAATGTTTGTAATTTGGAAATATTATTTTTCATTTTATAAGTGATCAAAAATCAAAACGATAGCTGTAAAAAAAAAACGTTATTCGATGTTAATAGTTAATATATATGGTGGTTTTTTGTTTTCATTGCCTTATGGTTTTAAATTATTTGCATACCTTGACAATGATACGATATCAAATTGTTATTTAATGACGTTCAAACTACGGTATTCTATTTTCATCTGTAATGATCATTACTTGGAGACTTTTTGTGACAGCCGAAAATATATTATGTATAATAGAAATCTCTCTACTCAGTATCTGATCAACATAATAATTAAATTGTATTGAAAAAATGTTTTAAAAAAACACTTCCGATATTTTATGGGTTTTTCATGTTAAAACAACATGATTGACTGAAAAAAAATAAAATGGCCATTTTAATTTCGTCCGAAAGGCGAAGAGTACGCAAAAGCAAACTTTTCCATAGTTGTATAAAAAACCTTTGGTGTTACGAGTGTCTGAAGACCCGTTAAATAGAAAGAAAAACCCACGAAGATGAAATAAAAAAAAAAAAGTTTCGTAAATTGTTATCAAAAGAATATTTAGCCGCGTCTTAGTGGTACTTAATAAAATATTGAATTTATGAAGAACGAAAAGAATATATTTCACGTCCTGCAATTTAAAATTTAAATACACCGCATACTTAATGAAAACATATTTTGAATTATTTCTTTGTTGGTGTATCATTCCTGTAACGACATAATAATTATAGCGTAGGCATTTCATAACTTCCCTGGACAAGACGGCATGATCATAAAATATGTCCTTGGCCTTTGTAAGTACGCAATTTGTGTCAATTAATTTTGTCCAATACAGGTATGACCGATATAAAACGAAATCTTCTGTGATTGCAATGTACAACTTCAAATTGTCACTTATATACACAGATTATGTTCCATTAAATACGTCACAAGTACAACAATAATTATCGCTCGAAGTTTATTTAAAATTTGATATCGTTTGAAAGGTGTGAATAAGTTTTTGACAGACGGTGTATAGTGCGTGATTTTTCAAAAGATCAAAATCCTTTTCCATTTTCAATAATATATTTAACTCTTTTTGGAAGGACCAAACAATCGCTATTATTTGATCACAAATGAGTGCGTATATAGGCACTAATTAATTCGAGCTGATGTAAAGATTATTTGCTGATAATTTGCGAATCGATACGAATACGCGCCGTTGTCGCCTTGCATAACATAATATCACATAACTTCGAAAGCATTAATGAAGATCTGAGGGCAACAAAAAGACTTCTCCAATTAATACAATTTTTCAGGCATCACTTAAAAGTTAAAACTGTTTTAAAAATTAACAAAAAATATATTTAGATTCAACTTTAATTCGTATATAAGTAGTAGCCAGTGACAAGTTGTCAAAATCAAATTTTTTTTGTTGTAAAAATAAAACTTGGAGTTGTCTCGTACGTTGTTGTACTAAGAAATTATATACATATTCATTATGGGTAAGAATAATGTTATGTTATAGTGTAAACTTACCTACAACAACGTTAAAAATCAATTATTTTCAAAGGAAATGATATTTATTATCATAAGGTGTGATAAGGTTATCAAAATCAAAAAATAAGACTTGGAGATGTCTTGTAATATGTTCATTTATAATATTGAGAATTTGGAGACGTCTTGTTGTTGCACCAAAACATCTCCATTTATATGATATCTCTGTATTTAACAGTCGGATTTGTCTGGTTGTTGCGCCGAATGATAATGCGCAATCAAAAACTGATTTTAACCAAAATATGGAGATGTCGTGTATAGCTGCCCTCAGGTCATTTTAGAGAGCGTCGTGTAAATAAGTATATAGTTCGTGGCTAGCCATACGCCGCAGCATTCTGTATAGAATTAATATAATATATTATTATGACAGCAGAGTGCAGTTATCATTTACGGTTGTCGCTTAATGTATGCTTGGATCGGTGGATCTATACTCTTTTATAATAAAACATATTATTATATTTTTTTATTTGTCGCCGATACAACACCGCCGGGAAAAGAATCATCGATGTATTTCTTCGGAATCTTCAACGTAACCGACACAATATTTACATTTTTTTAAAACGGATTATTATGATCTCATTTTATGCGGTGATTCAGACATTGTAAAAGCGTAGTCGCTGTGTCACTAAACAGACAGTATAATATTATACAGATTTAATATTTTACAACGTCGTTTTTCGTTTGGTTCACTCGCTGTTTTTGTTTTGTATCAACTAACTATGCCTATAATATGGTCGATAAAGATAATCACGCAGCACAGAACCCCGAAAAATAATTTCTCACGGTCGTACAATAATCGTTATTTCCTGAGGGTCAGCCATGCCGCATGTACAATGTTTGTACACAGGGTGATTCGCCAAGCACGCACATCCACCTTTTGTTCAGTTAAAATAAAATAAATAAATACACTCAATTTAGATTTTTTTATTTTTCCTATATTCGAAGACCACCATGTGTCTTGAAAACTCATTATTTTAAAATTGACTACGGGTTTTTCGACATACGGTAATTTTTTAAGCTGATAATTTTTTTTTTTTAATCGTTGATGCATTTGAATTTGGACGAATAGTTTCTGAGTAATTCAATATTGCCGTACACTAGTCTTATCTAGGTACTATAATGATGATTTAGTGTTCTTATAAAATATAATATGATACGTTTAGTTTTGTACTACCTAATACTATGATATACTCGGAGACGTTTTTTTTTTTTTTTGAAATCATAAATATGTGGTATAGGTACCTAGTAATAGGTCTTCAATTTATAGAGACATTTTAATAATACTTTAATCTAAAGACTGGTCGTTGAAAGCAAAACTGGGGTGAGCGCAAGTGAGTGTAGTGAATCGCCCCGTACAAACGTGGGTACGATACGATTATCATACGACTTAGGTATATTTGTTTATCGTTTCCTTTGTCGAGACCGTGGAGTTGGATCTCGTTTTCGGTAAAACGGGTACGCGTGACGGCGGTTATCGGCGAGCCGTGAGCGCGACTTTCGCAGGAAACGAAATAACGTCCGTTCAATTATTGTTATTAACTCGGCCCGGCCATATTTATTACAGTGTAATATCTATGATATTATTACTATTGTACTCTGCGTCCGGCAAATATTTATGTTGGTCGTTCGGCGGGCTTTTGCGCTGTATGTGCGATATTCTTCCGGCCGGTCACCGTTTCGTATTATTATTATTATTATTATGAAAATAATAATTTAACGCGACAGCCGCGACTGCAGCAGGACTCCGATATTATACGATCCGTAACTATACACACACACACACACACACACACACACACACACACTGTACAAACAAGCTTGTCGCACTCAACCCGAAGTGTTACCATATTGCAATAGTATAACATTTTTACCGTCCGAATTCCAATAATGACGCGCACTTGTACGGCCCTCATTAGGTAAAACCCTCGTACGGTGTCATCCATGCTATGACAATATATTTTATTTTTGGGATTTTTAAAAAAATAACTTGCCTTTTCATTTTTTTTTCTGTATAGTGGGTTTCGAGTGTACTTCACTTGACCGAAAAGGGTATTCGAAATGGATGTATTAAATCCAGTGAATTCAATGTCAAATCGTTAACCACTGTGCCTATATACACTATGGTATACGAAAAACCAATTTCGAACGAATAACGCTGGTGTTTAAGTTATTGAATTAATTATATTTATAATGATATTAATAGTTTTTTTTAATATGATAGGTTAAACCATCTTTCGTCGAAACGATAGTGAAATTTAACTTACCGTATGGGACGGTGTAACATATTGATCGTTATTTATCGTTAAAATATAAAATTTCAACTTAAGTAAACGGTTAAAGAAAAAAAATACATTAAAATGAAAACTACAAATATCGTAAGACCGATACATTCCTCTTCAACATTCAGAATCTAAAATATTTTTAACATTTGAGTAACTTAAATAGTTAAATTCATATATTTGTTCAATGTTTTTTTTTTTATTATCCAACGATAGGTAATATTAAATTAATTTCAATAATTTATATTATAAAGTTGAATGTATAAGTAATGCACATGCTAAACTCATGTATTTATGTATAAAATATTGAATTAATAGTTTTTGATTAATGACATTTAAATAATAAATTATTCATAATATTAGAGAAGTATTTACCTAACCCATAAGTTAACCAGCATATGCAGTGCGTTACCTATTAAAAAAAATCAGTAAATTATGATAAAAACCTCATTATTTTCGCAATATTACAAAAACTTACTGAGGAAATTATAGTGCAGAAAGTTACGTAGATCATACACCATACCATGTTACCATGTTGCTAATAAACTTCAGTGTATAATGTATTTATAAATATAATTTACATTAAGCGTAAAATATTTAACTAAACCGAACAGTTTTATGGGTGTGACATGGTCGTTTTTTCGAAGCGAATTTTTTCTCAACATGTTTGTTTTAACGTTCGAAAAACATAATTAACAATCAGGATGATTTAATGTTTTACATCTTTTTTATGATTTTTTTGTGCACCCTCGTTGAAAGCGAAGTAAATAGCTTTTAACGAACGTGACGTTTCAGTTTGACGATTCAATTTTTGTCTGTTGTAGACGAACACGATCATTAGGCATATTATATTATTTTTTTAATTATTCATATAATTTGTAATTCAAACGAAAAGACAATTTTATACATTTTACCGGATATCGCTTCGGTGTAAATGAGATATAGGTAGGTATTAACATTATTTAGTATTATAGTGGGGATATTATATAGTATAATTGACATTATAGAGTTCTACCTTTAACTTTACCTTCAACTTTAACTGGTACAATACGTAAATACATTTATTTGTTTACTCACGCAAAACACATCAAACAAACCTTGTTGACTATATTAGTGGTACGCCTACATCAAAGCAAATTAATAAAAAGTTGTATACGATTTAATGATAAGTCGGTATTAGCATTGCAGGTTTTTCCAAAGTATTACTGTCGCCATTATTTTATGTATTGCACATTTTATTTGTATTGGTGTAATGGTGTAATGTTGTAATTTAGTAATTTTATTTTCTCTTTGAATTATGCCCATTAATTAAAATGTTCGGTCTTCGATTAACAAAATTGCCGTTCATTGGGCGTTACATGGTACTGTGCGAAAATTACTATTATCATCAGGGCTGTGAATTTAATGCACTAAAAAACCTTAAAAATGTCAATAGTGATAGCATAAAATTCACTTAAAATGGTTTTTATTTTAACTTTAATATTTATATTGATATTATAGGTTATTATGCATTAGTACATTACATTTTACTTGCATAAAAATGTGTTTATTTGATAAAAAAAAAAAAAAAAATAAAAATATTGACTAAATTTGAATTTTGTTTAATGCTATTCACCTGAAATATTTATAAAATTTTTATTAAATATTTATTTTGTTAAAATAATAATACAAACTTAAATATATTTATTTGCGGTTACCTTATTCATCTTTAATCTTTACTATAGCATCGGAAAAAAAATTTTAAAAAATGTTTTTCAAACAATTCCAATCAATTGACGGAATTTGATTAAAAATACCGGAAAACGAACTAAAAAATGAAAATATGACTTAAAAATGCAAAATAAAAGTTTCATAGATGGATTTGTAGTTACAGAATTCAAATTATGTACTTACAAAGCTACGTTTGACAATCACCAAAAAAAAAAAAAAAAAAAAAAATGCACTTTCTATAAATGTACAGCACTCTAATTATCGTCGCGTTTGATCCCTCTGGAATAATATTATAATACCAGTAACTATAATAGTAAGGGTACTATACAGCACATTATATACAAGACAATAATATAATATATATATATATATATATTTGTTTTGATACATGAAACGCAGGAACAATACATGAAACAATAAATTGTATTTGCGTTTCAATAAAGATGTAATATTTAACGTCAATATATACCAGACCGCAAGTGTAATGTACGCGATAATAATATTATTATCCAGCAGCCGCACCGCACGCCACGAGCTCCGAAATTTGTTGGCGAACGATATGATATCCGACGGATATGTGCATTGGACCACTGAGACATATTCCATTTCCAATTATTTGCACAGTCCTGGAGCTGAATGCCACGAGATCGGCAAAGTTTCGACGGGGTGTAATTCAGTACGGTACGCTACGTCCCCTCGCCCCTCCCCGAAATCCTCGCCCCGCCGACAACCGAAGCGGAGTGAAGAGTCTATATACAACGTCGGCGTGTTGGATTCGATTTCCCACGTTCTAATGGTATGCGATTGTAACGGACATCGTTGTGGAAAGGTTACGTATTTTTCTCCTCGTCCTTATTATTATCACCTCCCCCGAAAAAAATCCTCTCACGTTTTCAAAGAAAAATTAATACATATTAACGATCCGAGGTGCGCTTATGATCGGCTAGGTAAATGTCGCAGAATGTACGTGTTGTTTTACTATTAAGTGGACGTCAGCGCGCTATTTGTTTTCTGTCTCTTTGGCCCACGCGCAGCATAGACAAAACGCATTATATAACGCACAATCAATTTTTCTATGTTTTTAAGTAATCTTAGAGTAAAATCACCCATTACAAAAAAAGATGGAGAATAATATTTTTGAGGGAATAACATCGATTTTGTATTTTATTGATATTTGACTTTCTATTTGACTTTCAAAATAAACAAAAAAAATGTTGTACATTAAAATTATGTTTAAATTGTTTTGAGACAATATTTGGACAAATCGACATGAAATTCCCTCAAAAATATTATTCTCTATTTTAGGGTGATTTCACACTAAGATAACTTAAAAACATAGAAAAAATGATTCTGCTAAGTGCGATTTGTATATATGTTGCGCGTGGGCCAGAGAGAGAAAACAAATATAGTGCGCTGATATCCTCTTAAGATTTATGACGATTAATTCGATATTGTCTTTCGATTCTGCAGATTTCCTTGTTTTTGTCTTGATTCGGTAGGTAATTTTATTATGACAACAAATTACTATAGCTACCCAAAATTAGCTGTACCCTACCGCGCTGTGTTGTCTTACATCAATATTGTTTTTACTCCAATTTATCGGTGCAAAAAATAATCGAGTGTTTTTATCACACTTTTATTAAATAGGCAGTGTCATGTGTCGTGATTCTGCCGATGTCCTCTTTAGAAAATGTTTGATAATTATTTGATGAAATAAAATCGTGAACAGGTGATTTTTTTATTTGGAAAAATTGTTGAATTCTCGAACTGCATTGCTGAGGAGAAGGTATGTTTTGTAGGTAAGAACATTGGAAGATTATAAGTCAACGATCATTCGATAAAGAACGTATGACTGCAGATATATTGTTTATATATTATGCGCGAAATGATATAAGTTATTTTTGAGAGGCAAACATAATGTGGTATTTTTCCAAGTCAATCACGGAAAAAGTTCCATGGGAATCTCTGATGGGAGAAAATGTGTTTATGTGATTGAAAATTATTTTAGTAGTTTTCCTGAGTTAGATAACTCATGAGTTTGTTAAAAGTACTCGCTTATGATATTAATGACTGTCCGTGTAATATGTACGAATAATGTTTTCCAAGGTTATTATCGTGGAATTTTCTGTTATAGCACTTTTGATTAAAAACCATATTACCTACTCAAATGTAAGTATGTTATATTTACAAAATCTCGTAAGTCATTAGTCATTACTTTGATTGATTATGACTCATAATTTATGAGTTGATGTATCGCCAACAGACAACAATTAATCGTTTATCTTAAAATAAATAATATTTAAATTTACCTGATGACATTTATATTATTAATACGGTGGTCGGTGATATATTATTTGCAACCACATTGATGTTCTTTTCCATACCTACATCTCGAGTAAATATCTATAATATAAAATCAATAAAACGCAATAATACCAAAAAAAAAAAAAAAAAATGTACAAGAAATTATGTGTACCTATGACGTTTGATTAATTGTACACAGTCATATACAGTTCATATCCATATGTATAGCTTATATAGAGTTCATAATGTTTTCAAAGAGAATCATAATTTATAATATTATATTATTTGTGTTTAGGTTTTCCATACATTGGACTTGCTATAATTGTAACCGTGGTTTTGTTAGTGTTATTTATGTATCTATAAATTGTTTTCAAATATTTGTTTATTTTTTAATTAACACTTTAGGATAACACGCGTGTTCAAGAACGCAGAACAGATGATTACAACTCTGACACGATTCATTAATTATTATGTCTGGACTCTAATAATTAAATAAACAATAATGAATACCTACGTATAATAGTTACCCATTGTATAATACCATTAATACCTACGTATTAACTTTTTGTCAACGTAATTTTTAATTAAACTCCATATTATATCAATTATTTTATTAACATCCACACTGCAGCTATGATAATATTTGTTAATATTACTAGGTACCTAGTTTCTTTAATCATATCAAATAATTTCGATAATTTATCTTAATTAAATATTTGCGCCGATTTGATTAATAATTGGACAGTTCAGTCTAGGCCTATGAGTGAATGAAAATAAGAGAAACTCAATTAATTTTATATGGGTTTATTATTTTCCTTTGACGACTTTCAATCAGAGTCCAGTTTATGATTGGATAACGACTATTATAATTTTATTCTTATAACTGACTCTTTTTTTTTATTATATTTTTTAGTTTTTTTCTCACTTCTATCCCGTGTTGACTTTATTCGCTTTTTTATGACATCATTAAAGTTTACGCTGTTTGCGGCAAAAACGAATCGTGTAAAGTGGACCGACTTCTTCTCTACCTCCACACACACACACACACACACACACATACACACACATATACATACATATACGTATTTGTTTTACCATCGTAATAAAAGATAAGCATTGCAAAGGGGGTGGTCATGGGAAAAAAACAACTGGATAGAAACTTTCACAATTATCTTGTACAGCTCTTTTCCACGCTTTCTCGTAGATTTGACTGAAAACCAACGGGTTTTATTCGCATAAAAAATAAATACTAAACTTTTCACACTAATGAAAAAGTACCAGACCAATATAATAATAGTAAAACTCTATTAATTGTATTGCTTTGGTGTACCCATTATGGTATGTTCTCGCTTCAGTACTAGTGACAAAACATTAGTAATTTCACATTTAGCATACCTATTGCGATCGAATAATGTTAATTATAATAATATATAGACTATAGATAGACATACAACACATTTAGGTACATGATCAAAACTATTTGATTTTAAAACTTGGTCGATATTATTATTCTCATATCACTATAATAATTACAGTATAATTATTTATTTCCAATATGCTACTTTGATACAATTTGATTCGTGTAATAATTACAGCGAAGATTAGAACAAGTAACTGACATTATTGACTTTCTTTTTGAATTAGGGGAAAACAATCAACAATTAAATCTAACGATTGGTACCGTTGTTAATTAATGTTGCCATTATACTATAATCGACTGACGATGATACCTAAATTAAAGAAAATTCAACAATGATTAACAATTTTTTATTATTTATTTAGTGTGATGTGCGTCTAAAAGTTCATAACGCGTCGGCCATGGACTGTTGATTTTCAATATGTGAAAATTAATTTTTGAACCAAGTCGTAACATAGAAAAATACACATAGATATAAAAATGTAAACACAGTCTCTATTACAGCTAAAAATAACTTCTAAAAATTCCACACCAAATCAATTAACCACACAAATTCACTACATAGTATCTAACTCAGGCAGTGAATTCATCTCGGATCGATTAAAAATATACTGGTGTCGAGATCTCTTGAATGTATTCAAATATATCTAAAAACTTCTCTCCTCCCAAATCAGAGGGTTTCCACACTGGTGAACCTTCTCCCCATGTAATTCATATTATTAAATCTTATTTAAAGTTACCAAATTGACTTATTGTACATAAATGAAAGACAATAAATGTACTTTTGTTTAAATAATAATAACAATAATAAAAAAAAACAAAGGAAACATCTTAGGCTTAAAAAATAATAATTTGTTGGTGGTAACTACAAAATCAATTCATCAAAATACAATAACCAAAAAACGTTTAGTTTCAAACGTTTTTATGCAATCGGATTACGCGTATAATCGAGAAAATTAATATCGAATATCATCCGATTGAACGCTTGAAACGTTTTGAAATAGCAGAAATGGGACATTTTGTCCACAGCTAAAAACTTAAATATATATATGTGTATTTGTGTTGGACGATTCAAACACTGGAAGGAGGGCTGAAGAAGGGCTCGTTGAAAAAAAAAGTAAAAACCTTTCAGAACGAATATTATATATTTTACTGGATGTTGAAAAACGTCCGTATACGTTGAAATTCACTAATTTTTCACTTTGTGATCGTTTTAAACTGTCTAAAACATTTTTAGACGAAATCGAGTTTAACAATGTTCGATCTTTTCGTTTTATTTTATAGAAAATCTGAGCTTACCGACTTGTTGAATGTGAATATTGCATAATATTCAAAATGTAATTACTTTATTCACTAAACTTACGAACAAAAACATTATTATTTATATATTAATTGCATAGCCAACGAGCATATTGTAATATTATCATAGTAAGTGTATTGTAGTTTAGTTACAAATTCATGCTTTTCTTGGTAAATCAACAAAACAATTAAACAATGATTATGTATTATAATCTTAAATATTGACATTGTAGATAGGTACACTCGGGGAAATTAAATGTCACTCTTGTCAAGGCAAACAGATCTCGATAATTTATTTAAAATTTTTGAACAGCCACGAGGCGGTCTGCTGCACTTCTGATGACGTTTGCACACATAGAGCAACGACGACCATAGTCGTGTGACAAGCACCCACACTTGTGCTTTAGCGTCATGCTTGGCGAAAAGCCTGCGAATCGGCATCACGTGATCAAGTCAATTCTCTATAGTCTCATAATCATACTTTAAGACACTAATCTTAAACCGTTTCTCTCCGTCTACTGTATAATAATAGTACATTAGGCTATCCCGTTGTCTAATCCCGTTCGGTCCGTTCTTCATTCCGTTTCAGCGGTTGTGCTTGTTTTTTATGTGTAATATGATTTTACGGTTTGTAAATATACCTATATTTTCAGGCTGTAAACGTCATCACGAATACTAACTATAAATGAATAGAGCAATTTATTTAATATTATACGACCATGAAATGTAACACGATATTATTATTTGATTAATTAGTTACATGATTATCACGTACCATCGTAATGGTCAAGGTATAACGGAAAGATTTTGGTTCAAAATTCGTAAATCTACGGTCTATAATAATTAATTATATTTTTAATTTCTGAATATGATAAGTTAGTGGATTATCATATTAAGAATGACGATAATATTATATATTATTATTTTCGTAGTACTAAATAATATACTTATTATAGTTTATCATAATAATAAAAATGATTTTTATATATTATTATATTCACGAGTTAATTGTATTAAGACTGTTGGTCTGCATTGTATGTTATTCCTCGGTGGGTCATATAAAAAAAATACTAAGTAAATAATTTTTTTTTTGTCACAAAAACTAAAGTTTAGTGATTGGAAATTAAAAAAAAAGTCAAATAATACATTTTTTTTTTCATAACTAAAAACGAGTCATCTGATAAGTTTTTCGTTTTTGTAAACAACGTTAACTTATTCATGGAGAATAATACTTAATAGTGTAAACAAAAACATGTGTTTATAAATAATTTATTTATTTGAGCTATTCATATTCTATAATAATTATTTTGCCATGTAAAAATGTATATCAAACATTTTGTAAGTAAACTCCTATTAATATTAAATGTAAACATTATTTTTATTTCGGTTTGTGATGGCAATAACGAATTAATGATATTGCACGTCGAACGGCGTGATAGATAGGCAATTTAGCTACACGAATGCGTGCAAAACCATATTATAGTCATTGGGTATATAATAATATTGATCTTTCGAAGTCTTATTTATTGTGTATGTTAAAGGGCTTTTTACCACATCCAGTCATAAATCCATTAGACAATAATTTAAAATCTCCTCAAACAAAATAAATAAAATATTATAAAATTCGCGTATCGATTCATTTAACTTATTTTTATCACTCTAGGTATAAAATATGTACAAAATACTATAGTTATTGTACGTCATAGTGCAAAATGCGGAAGTCTCTCTGCTGTATAGAAGGTTTCGTATCAAGTTTAAGTACGCCTCGTCACGGCAGGATATGTTACATTTTAATTCAATGATTATTTGTATGCGAAAAACAATTCTGATTAGACATAGTTTGCCTCTATTTTTATGGATATAATACCTATAATTTATAATTTATTATTATTATTATTATTTATCTATTAATACGGTATGTTGAACTACAATTTTAACAACAATATCGCATATTTCATCATAATAATTTTAATTATCATACTATCATTATATAATACGTATCATATCTATTAACTTTAAAGTCAAAACCAAGTACGGTTGAAAGCTGCGAATAGGTTTGTGGTATGAATAGCTTAAAATTAGTATAAATAATAATATTTTGAATATACCATTTTGTAAAGAAAACAATAATATAAATTATAAATATGTAATAGCTGAACCCGTTAAAATTTCAATTAGAACAAAATAAACTAATACCCTTAGTAAAAAATTGTTATTTTTCGTTTATATAGGTATCCAATTACGTAAAAAAATAACAGTCAAGTCAAATGTATACAAAAATTTCATAAAAAACGAAAATGTAAGCTTAACATATATTTAAATTCATATCAAAAAATTATGAGACATTTTGTGTTTAATTTTCAAGCTTGAGGTACTAAAATTATATAATTTATGAACTTGTAACTAAAAACAAATTTGCAAATTGTTATGGGTTTGGAAAATTACTATAAAATTTGAACTTTGACACTTTAAAAAAATTCTTCCTTTGTATTTTTCAACTTGATTCAACCTATCACATTGTAAAACCAAATATACTTCTATTGCGTTACTCACAAAATCTGAAAAAGTAGTTAGTAAAATTGTTTTTAAATTTATTTGCATAACAATGAATTGTGTGCAGTCATGATTGAAATGTATAATTATTAAGTCTTATTCATTATTCAATTGTCAGAATTGTAATCAATTATTTCTTATTTCATAAAATTGAAATATACTTAGTTTAATGATCTTATAAATTTTTTTTATTAAATTAATTTTTTTTCGATATCATAATAAAAATAATAATATAATACTACATATATATATATTGTTTTATCGATCATTTTGAAAAAAATATATGTACTAAGGTCAATTAATTTTAAATTGGATTTTTAAAATAGTTTTATTTTCGTACCAAATCATCATTTAATAAAAACAAAAGACGTTAAACCATGTTTCTTTTTTAATTACCCCCACATTAAACTAAAAAACTTGTTCAGCTGTATTGATTCCACAACAAAACTTCAATATTAAATGGTAACAATAAGTGAAAATATAATAGAGGTTTAATGTAAAGAACCCCACTGCCAAATATTTGGAATTGGCGGTTTGATTATTTTAATTATTATTTTTACAGTTATGGCTATTATCGTCTGGAACATTGTTCAATAATTTATATTTATGGCTTGGCAGATCGCATTGGGTATCATTACACAATAGTGAATTCACAGTAATTATTTTGTATTGAGAATCTCCCAAAGTAATTTTTTATTATATGAAAATAAATAAACCAATAAACTTAAGATAAAAAAAGAAACTTACACTTTTTTTTTTACATAATTATAACCAGAAAAAAATATAATCTTACCGAAACGGATACTTTATCATCAAGTCACTTCAAATTATTTTGGAGATTATAATTTACTGAAATAATTTATCAGAAATTTAAAAGTGAAGTCATGTCATTAATTATGTTTCCCGTAGAGTAAAAATGTTAGCTATACAATATATTTATATTAATTTTAATCAGTCTATCAAATTAATTAAATACAAATTTGTATTAATATGTTAATGCGACAACATAATTTTAGAAACACACTACGAATTGTATAATTTTTAACGGTATAATAAATCATTGTATATTTCATTATGACTTTAATAAAATCGTTAAAATCGTATCTTCGGTTATACAATTAAATGGATGGAAGATAAAGTTTTGATGGTTTAAAATAATATATTGTCATAAAAATATTCGAAGGAAAGTTTACCTGGCTGAAGCAAAATTCATTTTTGTATTTTATTTATGAAAGCACATTAATGGTTCGATCCAATAGCCAGCCCCGCCTAAAATGCATTAACCCTAACCGAAAAATAGTTTGTACTAACGTTCGGTCGACAATAAGTATTTAGATTTTGTTGGATTTACGCCAAAATCCTTTTTGTCCTAAACAGTTAAAACATGTTCTACAATACCTCAGTATCAGTTTATTAGTTTAATTTATTGCATCAACAACATGAGCCAAATACGATAAAGGGAGATAATTTATCATCTATTGATTTAATGAGGGGTTACACGAGATAAATTATTCGTTTTTAATGTCTGAATATCAATTTAGATTAATAATATTACTGCCTAGGTATAAGGTTAGTATAATATCATAATAACAAAACTTTATTTTTTATCGGAAATATATAAAATCTGTGCTCCAGGGCAAAATAAGAATATATGCTACGAGAAGAAAACATGGTAAAAATGTTAGCGAAGAAATCATCCAGCGAGAGTACTAACTAAATATATTAACAATATGCTAACAACGGAATTATTAAACAAAGATTTAAGGAAAAATACTCTTTGTATTGGTCCACCCGAGATCAAATATATCATTATAATAATTGGATTTTCAGCTTCTTCAAACAGGTATATATTTTGGGGCATGGACCAATTGCGCCAAAACAAAATTTATATTTTAGGGTCAATATACCAATTGCGCCTCTTATATTTTACGGTAAATATACCAAATGCGGTTGCATTCAAATTTGCCGCCTGGCGGCTATCTTCAGATTTAGAAATATTGTTTTTTGATCTAATTCCATCAACATCAACATCAACACACTAAAATGCTTGAAAATTAAAAACGTATTTATTGATCAATTGATTACTGGTTATAATACATTTTATAACGGTATCGAGAATTTTATGAAACGTTATTATTATTACGGACATTTATTATCACAGAAATATGCATTTGAGTGATAGACTTGAAAGTTATCATTATCATACATTTTATATAAATGACGATCAAAAAGTAACTTGTTATATGTGAAGAAAAAAATGTTTATTTATTTATATTATATTATGTATTAATACTCGCGTAAAAATTTATAACTAACTTATAACTTTTCCTTAAGTATTGTAAAAGGTTTTGTGCGCAATTTGTCTATTGACCCTAAAATGTAAAAAGCGCAATTGGTCTATCGACCCTACAATTTTTAGAGCGCAATTGTATAACGACCCTTAAATGTTTAGAGCGAAATTGGTATATGAAAAGGTAATTTTAAGCGCAATTGGTAAACTCCCATATTTTGGATATTATTATTTTAAAAAACGATAATATATAAACACGATTTTATCGATTGCGATTTAACGGACTTCAGAAATTAATATTCATAATTTTTCACCATGAACGTTCGTTGAAAATGTATGTCTGAGATACTGTTTTTTTTTTTTTTAGTTTAGAAAATGTTTTGTAACAATATTTTCAAGCGAATTGCTTTTTTTAAGTTTTTTGATTTGATCTTGAGGTGTTTTCTTATTTTTTTTGATTCTAACAATTTACAGTCGAGGTTTTTGATCGGTTTAGGTTTCTCAATGTTTAGCTGTGTGTTTGATTGTTCAGAAATTGTAGGAGATGTAGGGCAACTTGATGATGGAAGAGATCTTTTAATTTGTTTATTGGGTAGAATTGTATTGGTCGTTGATTGACTTGATATATTTGAGTTTTGACTGTTTTGAAAATGTATTGTTACCTAATTAAGTGAAAATACGACAGGACCATTTGGTTATTATAATACATATTATCAGGGAAAATGTTCATTTTCACTATTTTATTTTTTTTTTTTTTTTAAACCATTTATCCATACGCTGTTCTGTATTTTTTCATAGTTAAATACTAACTGTAAGCAATTTTGATATTAAAATGATAACTTACGATGTTACCACTTTAAAAAGTTTATAATGTGTTAATCAAATGCATTGCGTTTTTTATCAATTATTAATATGGTAACTGTAAACACACATTATCTCAAAAAGTATTATAGTTTTTGAAAATATTATTTTTTACGTAACACTAAGTCATTACAAAACGACTTGTGGGGTTTTCTTTTATCTTATCGACCACGGTTTTAGCTTCAATTTTTACGACTCCGGGACGTGATTACTGGTTTTGATCTATTGATTTAATTTTTTTTACCATTAAAGACATGATTTCGACCTCTGTATAATATTGTATTATGTACGTTTCGCCAAATGCTTTATTCCGGACTTTCCGATTTGCGCTGGTACATTGTAACCACCATAGACTAAAATGTCGCTGCTTCTTTTACGTTTTGTAGATTTGAATTTCATGTTTTAACAATAAAGTAAAGTATATTTTTATAAAAATAAAATGATTTAAATTTGAATTTACAATCGATAAAAAAATATCGTATGTACACTAACAATTGCAGTCGTGGTGCCAATATCTAATTTGACGGTATATACCATAAAATACGTGATAAAATTAAGTGCGTGTGTTCATAATTATTGGAGAATATTACAGATGATAATATTATACTTCTTAAAATCCATATGGAATAGTAAAGCTATAGCAGATAAATTCTGAGCACGAGGGTTATTGTTGATATATATATATATATATTGTATATTTGTATTATAATGTGCATATTTGTTATAATTATAATTTTTTTTTTTGGCATCGAGTTTTTAACAAATGACATTATTTTTGTTTAAGTCTTTTTTTTTGGGAAGATTTACCGGAACTCTAAGTGAGGCAATATTTTTCAAGGATGTTTGGGTGGTTAGTGAGTGAGTTATGATACCAAGTGTGTGACAATATTGCATGCTCGTATACTATTTTCAATGAGGTGATCTGTTTACTGTGGGGATTTTTTTTTACATATGCTATAAATTAAACATTAATTATAAGACGAAAATAGTGTACCTACCTAATATTTTAGTTTAATTTTTTTTTGTGATTTTTCAGAATTGCACGTTTTTGTCATATTATGACCACAGACAGGGACTTATAATATTGCGTTGTTGAATAAATTGTTAAAAAGTATAATGTAATAATATTTGTATATACCTACAATACGTGGTGATTCTTTGGTCATGAACCACTAATTGTTTAAAAAAATATATATAATAATGAGCGGTTCTTAAAATAAAAATAAAAGGATAAAATAAAATATAAGAATTAGCATGTATATATGCATATTATAAACATAATATTATCATATAATATTATAGTAATTATTATTACCATGTCGATTAAATGTATGTGATTACGTATATAAGCACAATATTATAAATTGGTAAAAAGTGGCACTTTTAAAGAGGATTACGAATCCTACAAACTAGGAATTTTTTTTTTATACATCGACCTCATTCAGAGCTTTTTGTTTTACAGCTTTTCAAAAGACCACCGAGAATTCGGTTTCATTAAGCCGTTAACCCGAATTCCCGAAACAACCCTATCATAAATCATGGACTCCGTTCCATCGATTTGCCATCACCGTCGATGGCGTTGGTGGCATGTATAATAATATGATCTGAATGAAAAACAGTATTTTTAATAAAGAAAAAAAAAAAGTAAAAACAAGTCACGCGACGTGATGAAACATCCGACTGGAATTGCAGTGTAAAGTAGCATTTTTTAACAATGTTTTTTATTTAATTTCAGTCGCTCAAAAATTTTAGCAGATAAGGGTCCAAGACAAATCTGTAATAGTTGGTGTTGACTAGATTTAGATTTAGATTATAACGGAATGGTTCGTCCGGGTAGGAGATAAATTATGTGGACAGGTTGGAAATTGAATGCTCACGCCCGCGCCACCGGGGTCGAACCGAACGAATTGGTCAGCATCTGTTCAATTGGCGGGCGGTGGAGGGGGGGGGGGTGAAAAGCATAATATTATTACCGGAAGTCATTGTCACCGGAAACGGACACGTTTAATTGCGAAACGGTCGCGTAAAGGGACCTTTTGATGGGACAACAATTTATCAAGTGGAAAACGTTTAAAGGAAGTTTCTTTTTGATATCCCACTCCATTATTCTAATTACGTGTGTCCCTCTGCGTGCCTGATACTTTTCAAACTTCTCAAATTACACATTTCACGTCAATTATTAAAACATTAAAGGCACATTTATAATACGTATTGTGTAAATACTTTGATACAGTATAAAAACGTCTCGAGGGTTTGCGCGTAGAACCCATAATGCATTTAACTATCTAGAACAAAATAATACAATACTTCAACTTGAAACATACAATTAAACATCGTACTACACTCACCTGCCATAAAATAAACAAATGTTTGCTCGTCCATACGTCTAGAATGTCATGATAATATTAGCCCCGTGAATAACGAACGTCGGTGTACGTCACGTACCTATATAATATATCGCATATAATGTATCATAAAAAGTTGCACAACTAGAAGGAAAAGTATTATTACTGTATAAAATTAAAAGGGTTGTAATAACTCGCGGCGTATATAATAGGTATACTCGTATTTAATGCATTAACGTATTAGCGTACGTCTGCTGTACATGATATTGTTATAAAAACTTAATATTATATTATTATATTGTACGACTTAAAAGTTTCCCGCCGGACATCGAGCAAACAATTTCAAAACTCGTAGATGGGAAAAATAAAAATAAAAAATAAATAGTTTTACCTTTCTATTTATCCAACGGAGTACATGTGACCTCAATTAGCTGCTTTCTGCTACACACACGCACACACACATATCGATAATTTAATTTTACCAGTGAAAGAAATGGAAGAAGGCGAGCACACGTGCCCCCCCTCTCGGTACCAGCATACTGGCAGAGGGAAGGTTTAGAAAGGGACGTACAAAGAGAGTCTCCGGCCACACTGTTCGATTTCAATCAAAAGTTAGACGCGGCAAACAGTGTGTGTGTGTGTGTGTGTGTGTGCAAACGCATATATAGGTATATTATATATATTATATATATGTGTAATGAATATCGTCGAACTTTGTCCGGCCGCCGTCCGATTTAATGGAAAGCTCGCGGTGCGTTCGATTATCCCTTCGCACTGCCCGCGCGACCCGTCCAGACAATACGCAGCTTCCCGTTATATAATATTTTACGTATACGCGTATTGTACAACAAATATTAATAGTAATAATAATAATAATGATAATGATATGACATGAAGCGCCGGTGATTAACCGACCGAAATTCGGCTTTTGACCGCCACGCCACGGACTTTCACCGATTGACTATAATACGTCATATTATAATTTATAATATTATTCGATTCGTTCGTATATCATAATAAAATCACACCGCACATCATAATATTCGCATGTCGAACGTATAGACAATAATTATATATAAAAGCGCACCGTGGCCAAACCAACACGCTGACACGTATTGTTTACCTACCTATCTTGTTCTACGAAAAAATAAGAAATAAAGAGGAATTATTTTTGTTTATGCCCACCGTGATCACCCTCGTGATGGCCCTACCCGTATTTCCCCTTGTACATGCGTGCAGCCTCTTGTTGCGATCCACCGCTCTATACTTATTCGCTAAAACAGTATAATATAATAATCAAATAATTTGTGCCAATAAGCATAAACACAACAATAATATGATAGAAAACTGCAATTACTGTATTACTATGGCACCGCGGTGACCCGTCATTGTAGTAGTACGCCCGCTATTGTACAGCCGACAATATAATATTGTATATAATTTATATTATATTCATACGCTTGTCATCGTAGACGAAACTTTGGTCTAAGCTATATTATACGGTCTGGTACACATAGTTTCGATTCAAAAGTTCGAAGAAACAAAAATAGTGCGTTAGGTTCAAAATATAATATAAAATCATTATTCGGCATTGACATTAAACGTCGAAAATAATAACTGTCCAAACTCTGATCGTCAAATACTTCCTGCCGTATAATGACGATTTAATGGTAGTTGTTGTTGTTGTTGTTGTTGTCAGTTGTTGTTAGTTGTTTTCATATTATATTTTATATTATAAAACAACATAAGAGTTAATCACATCGATGCGGTAAAATACGCCCCAGGACCATAATCTAATAATTTGTGATTTTATTTGACTATCGTCTGTACAAAGCATAATTATATAATATTAGTGTATCTTATGCGTTGAGAACTTACATCTTAAATAATATATTAGGTCCAATAAGCTAATTACAACATCTAGTTTCGTCTAAAATTATAATATTATGTGTACCGCGAACATTGTGTACATGGTACATCATATACTGCGAAGGAAGAATTATTATGTTACGATATAATATTATCATGTCTTAAGCCAATAACCTTAGTTGTTGAGGCTTTGATAAAAAAAAATATTAGGTCTTGTGATATTTTTTAGATAAAATTCTCATTATATTATAGTTTCATGTTTCAGATATTTTATATTGATCGTGAGTCAAACCCTCCTATATTAAATATTTCGAGATAACATTTTAGAAGCCGTGTTAGCCGTGATCATGTAAATTTTGACGGCCTTTTATTTATTTGTTTGTTTTTTTCTCTTAAATTTAAGTATTTAAAACACAAACTCGATTATAACAAAAAATAAAAAATAAAAAAATGAAAACGAAAATGTTAATCAAATATGGAATATTATGTTTCGAAAAACTATGTCTCGGGAGAAAAAAAAATCAACAAAACATTATTTTATATGCCCGCATTGTACCTCATTGTGCAAATTCAATTAAAAAGTGACAACATTAAAGTTTAGAATCGAGTGGTTCAAAAACCATTAAATACTTTATGACCTGTAAATATTTAATATATAAACGCTATTCAAGTTTGGATTCCACCCTTCGAATAGATTAACATCGGACGAGGAGGGATGGCGAGTTCGAATTATTTTTGAGGGTATACCTACCTGTTTATACAATATAATATTTATTTTATAAATACGGCTGGTAGGCTCACCAAATAAATATTGTCGGAAAATAAAAAGCACGTCGTATTTCATAGTAACAGGCGACTGCCCTCGAGGTGGTGGGGGGGAGGTGTTGATAGCGTTTCTTTTCATTTCGGGTTGATCGCAAAGTCAGGCGAGAAGTTCGGTCAAATAATAATATATAAACAGACATAAATAATTGATATTTCGGTCGTGCCCAACGCGTGACTAGTATTATTATAATGATCTAATGCCAACGTGATAACAATGCAATCATGATACACATAATGTGGGGACGAGTCTGAGGCCGAAGGTTACGGTGGAATGGTGCGTATAGGTAGGTATGCGGTATAGGCGGTATCGTGTACTTACGTGGTCCGCGGTATAGGCGTGGTTTGGGGGGGGGGGTCAGGAATTGTTATTAATAATTTAATAATATAATATATATATATATATATTTATTTGTTTTTCTTTCAATATCTCCCATTCGGAACTCGAACTAATCCATCCGAACCACCCGAAAAAGTTGAGCGCAGACAACGGAATTGCTGCACATTATTGTAGTTGTTGCAGAATGTTGGGCTGCGCCGCCGCCGCCGTCGTGTGGAGAAAACTCGAGACGGCGGCCCACACGTGTTTAATATCATTGCGGAACACACACGTGCGTATTGTGCCCAGCATTGCTAATACAATAATAATAAAGTGGTAGGTGTTCTGGATAATTTATGGTCGCCGGGGAAAAAAAAAAGAAAGACGCGGAATATAAATTGAAACTCGGGGAAATCCAAAACGGCTCGGATGGGAGCTTAGTTACACAAAAAGAGAGCGTAAGAGTACGTACGGGATGGAAAGAAAAAAACCAGGTGAAGTGTAAGAGAGATGGGAAAAAACACGAGACGTTATATTCTCTATGTCAGGTCTCAGTTCGTTTTGGGATTACTTTGTCAACCCGTCTCTTGGCGGCGCCGAGGAATTTTATGGTTGCCGCCGCCGCCGGCTGGAAATTTTTTAAATAAAATAAAAAACGAGGTGAACATATACACGTATACTGTGTATGTACGCTTGTGTGTGCGTATTTAATAACGTGACTAATACTCCATGATTGTTGTTTTAAACGAGTCAGTTTAAAATAAATATTATGAAAGTAATAAATCAAACGTCCTGTTAAAACTATATTACCCTTTCAATAACAGAAAAATATAAATTGTCACCGTAAAATAATGTATTTATTGTGTATAATGACATATCTATAATCTATATAGGTACCGCGGTATAGTTTGTTTGGTAAAAAAAAAATGGTCTTAAAAGTGGATTTAATTGTTATCGTTTGTTTTATTATACTAGTGGGTTTCAATAAATTCCATATTCGTCGGTACGAAATTATTTTTGTTAAGAATAAAAATAGTTGTCAAGCGAAATGATAACAATATTATGTGTTATATTAATGATAAAATATGTATAACTTTGTTAGGAACACAAAATACTTTTATCAACAAAATCTTATGTAATTTTTAATCTGGAAAATGTAATTTAGTTTGGTATAAAATATATAGTAGGTACTTGACTACTTAACGCTCCTTCTATTTCAAGAGCTAATCAAGTGCAGAACATTTCAACCTGTTAAGAACATCGCTTATATCAATTTAAAATAAAGTAATATTATACATAATATATTATTTATACGATTAATATCGTCTGAATTAATGTAACAATGCAATCAAAACATGATTAAACCTCTATATCTTTACTAAATCGTGACAAATTCAACAATGAACTTTAGTATAAATAAATAATATTATTTCAGTAGAGTTATGTATGAGATGTATAATAATTCTTAATATTGTAAGTATTTTTTTTTTTTTAAAGTGCAAATTCATTCATAATAATAATATTCGAGGTGCCATTTTGAAATATTTTAACGGCATTTACATTTATTTATTTCCTTCTGTTGTTTTTATGTTCGACTTTGTTCTTAACAGCTATACAGACATAAATAATATACTCCTTCAATTTATTATTAGCCATTTTTACAATTCGCTTAGTTTATAAAAAGTACAATATTATTATTGAAATGTTCTTAAATTTATTTTCTCTTTTATAATAGAATTTCATTGGATAATTTAAAGAAACGAAATGAAAATGAACAAAACGGTATTGAGAAAATATATTGTAATTGTTAAAATATGCGTACCTATTCGAAAGTTCTGCATATATCTACGTGTTACAATATGTATAAGAAGCAAGAACACATCGAGTGAAAGTTTTTCTGGTCCATAAATAACGATTTGAGAATTTCGCTGAATTTTGTTGAAAGGTGGTGGAACAGGTTATTTGAAGTCATGACGAAGTTGAAAGTGTTTCAGACCAAGTTTTTTGGTAACATAAATCAAAGAACTGTTCACCGTGTATAATATAATATATATATACATGACTATGTAAGGGTAAATCTCTTACCTTGTTAGTTCCTGTAATAGTTTCCGAGGTAATATTAAATTTCGTTTAAGTGTTAAGCTGATTGAATCATAAAATATAGAATATTATACATGTGAAGCACAAACTAAGTATCACAGGAAACTGTTAAAAAGTGTTTGAAAATATTCTGGTCAAAGGAAGTTTGTATAATAATGTGTTACTAGCTATATATTCTTTTTTTTTCATACAATAGTTCTAAAATAATTGACACAATTTCAGCTTTTTCTCTAATATAATAATACACTTATTTTTATTATACCGAGAATGGCGTTTGACACAGTAAAGAAGGTATTACTTTTGAAAATGCACTGTGTGTGTGTGTGTGTGTGTGTGTGTATGTGTGTGACGAAATCCTTTTCGTGGGTTCAATAAAGAGTAATTGAACGGTGGGCCTTATTTCTAAATATTGTAGACACCGATCCATTTGGTTGGGTACGAGGTGTACTACAGAATAGTGAAACTTATAAATCGAATTCACCGTCAAACAACAAATAGATCCTATTACCATATACCGATTGGGTTACACTTCTCATTACTTTTTTCTGATATCACGCACGTCCGTGAGTCAACATTGTTCGGGTGTGTGGTAAAGTTTTGCAGTAAAAGAGGCCAAAAGTTTTTATTTGAAAATTTCTCGGTGCGTGAAGATCACTTCGAACATTGACATGTAAATAAATATAAGGAAGGAGCGAGAGCGTGGGGGGGCGGTGAATAATGAGAAAGTGAACGGACAGAAAAAAAAAAGAAGAAGATAGTATTAGGGACTTTTGGAGTTTTATAATATTATGAGTCTAAATTTTTTTTTTCCCCGCTGTCATAAAGTTCCAGTGTATTCTCCTCCGAACTCATTATCATATTGGTATCGCATATTGAGCTGCTTTATAAAGCACCAGATGCAAAAGGCGACCCGTTGGTTTCAAATTATTTCGCACAATAACACTAAACAATTGGAAAACTTTCTTTTCAAAACAAAGCTTGATCTACAGAGGGCACATGTTGTACAGAGATTTTTTTTTTACACATATTATTCTATCTACATAATATATAATATATTATTATATATATATCCATATTTTTGTCTCTATTTTTATTATTTTACCACAAAAGTCGGCTTACGTATTCCAAACTCATGTTTAAAATGTATGTAAACAAAAGCATTAAAAGCTCTAGTTATGGTTGGTTTTTTTTTTTATTTTAAAAGCATAAAATACCATTTAAAACCACAAATATTACGGTTTATCTATCCAAGCTTATACAATAATCTGTGGTTAAACCAGGGATAAAAGTGCACTTAGAATACTAATGGAAACAAATTGAAATTTAAAATGAAAATCGTCTATATAATAAAATCGGCCATTTTTTTACTTTGAGGTTATTTTTGAATCTGGTTACTTGTCTCTAAGTCATGTACTAGTCAGTACTAAAACACACTAGACATTTGTGAAATTAGTTTTGACTTCAGTTACACAATTAAAGTTGCAAATATATTGTAGTGTAGTTGTAAACTCTGTTCCTAGGTATATTTTACCGTTAATGTACTAAGTTTTGAAGAAACTTAACAAGTTAATAAAAATAAAACCGGGGATCAAAAATATTTTATTAAAAATAATATTTAAAGTCATTTGATCTCTTAAAGACTTAAAACTGTAGTAATAGTAGCTATGAAGTCGAAGAAAATAATTAGCGAAATAATATAATATGAAGTTTAAGTGTATTTAGGTGCATTTTTGTGTAATTTGTGATATATATTTTTTGTTACAATTTGAATAATTATTTAATCGATTAAAAATAAGAACTTAATAAATAAATTAGCCATTTGTTTTAAAACTAGGGTTGTATTATGAAATTAAAGAAATTGTGTTTGAAGAACTACTTTAGGTGCATTATTTGATAATAGTTTTCAGAGTTTAAGACTTCACATATATGCGTGTATAGATTGTACTCGTATTGAATCCGTAAGTTTTCCTACCGCACAGCTTACTAGACAGTAACATTTTTACTGTAGAGGTCTTGAACACAGTGAATAAGAAATATACTATTTATTTTACTCGTTTTCTTACTATTACTAACCGTAAGTTGTTTAAAAATTAGGTCAACCACCCATTTTGTTGTTGGGTCTAATAAATGACCGTCTTGCGCGAGAGACTATGGAAAATGCTTCCCAACGGATAGCTACGGGAATGTTTATTGGATGTACCTACGACAGACTCCAGAGAGAACGCGTGTGAGAGAAAGAGAGAAATAGCAAGATTATACGGTCAGATATAATTTTAATAGTGTCTAATTACTAAAAACATAATCGTTATGAATTCTGTTAAAGCGATCTTTAATAAATTGTAATATTAATTTTAATTATATTTTTCAAATAAATATGAGTACCATTCTGTGGCTTGGTGCAGGGCAAATGTCACATTTTGACAAAATTGAGATTATTTGACCAATTATGTCATTGAAATTGGCTTATGTTACTTGTGTTAAAAGGACCAATGTTACGCTGTATGACCAAATTAGGTTTGACATTGGTCTTTTTGACAATAATCGATAAAATAATAATCGATTTATCATGGGCCTATGTCGACATTGGGCGCATAATATTATTTATAGCCACGACATATCAATTAATAAAGTTTATAAATGTATAGAAGTTACTAACAAAAAGTCAAGTTCTTTAATTATTGAAAACTGTTTATTTTAAATTTTAGTTTTTGACCAATGTCAAACCGATAAGTAATTTTATTATTTTTTTCTGGGGGACCAATGTCAAACTAAAACGTACATATTTATACTTAAAAACAAAATGCGAGTCATACAACGAAATAAAAACAAATTTCCAACGTAAAATTTATGATTTTTATGTAAATTAAAAAAATTGCCCAATTAAATATTTTAAATTCCTGAACATCGTCAAAATATGACATTGGCCTTTTTTGCACCAATCCACAGCTTTATTTCACGGTTAATAGAAAAGTAAAAAATGATATATTATACCTATGAATTGTAATACATTATGTCTTATAATAATTGGTTGGTTACTGTTTTTATACGCCACGCCTATAAGGTTGAGATTAAGTACACGTAACTATATAAACACTAAACAGCCATCATAATCGATGAGATTTTTTTTTGCGCAATAGAAAAATATATACGTTTTTTTGCGTCGTTTTATACTAGAGTTTGTGAAATATAAAATATCGGAACTACAGCAGTTCATGGAAATATGATATTTATTATTTATCGAGTGTTTCGAGACTGATGGCACAAATCAATAAATTTTTGTCTTCACAACTGTTTCCTACAGCGTTGGTAAAACACTATAACATACACAGCATGACCTGTGGGCCAACGTTTTTTAATAAATAAAATTCGTAATATGATTTATCGTTTACCGTTGTGAATTAAATTTTAAAAAAGGTGTGTGGTGGTTTAATTTTCCAAGAGTTAAAACGCACAGGTATGAGAAAAGAGGAATGAAAATGAATAAACCATGCTTTGTCTCGACTCGGTAAAATATTACGAAAGATCTTTTCACACCGCCAAATAAAATATATTAAATCCACGCGGGTTTGAATTATTTACAGCGCCGAGTTTAGCGCAAAATATAATAACGATCAGTCAACAATCCCGGGAATTTCGTAAAAACCGCACACACGGTGATTTTGCCCTTCAGTCAAATGTGCTGCAAGCAAATCTCGCGTGATAACCAACGAAATTTTACGACAATTTTATCAATCTAATGACATTATTCACCGCGGTGGTAAAAGTTTTATGCCGACCACAGTCGTAACCCGAAACGGTATACGGTGGAAATTACACGGCAATATTGTTCTGCTATATATTATAGTCTCAGTCTTAGACCGAACGTTGTATTGGTGCTAAATTAACAGGTGATCCCGGGCGGCGGCGACACAAAGGAAAAAAAAGTTTCGTCTTTGGGAAAAAAAAAATATTCTTATATTATAATATATGTATATTATTATTATATAGGTGTATGATATAACTTTTAATAAAGCCCGAAGAATGGCAAAAAAAAAAAAAGCGGAAACTTGGGAAACTATTTCAAATGACTTGGCCCATATTATTTATATTATAGCGCCGCGTGTTTCCGTCGGTATCGTTTTTTGGAATATATTAGTAGACATATTTTGATTAAACCTCATTTTAGATTCTGAGCGGATCGATGGACGTATTGATTTTATACCGATGTGTGTTTTTATTTAATTTTTGTGCCTGCTATCACCGTTTGGGGAAGTGAAATTTTTTCTATAATTTTTTTCTGTAAATGTCAATAACATATTTTTACTTGTTAGATGAAAAAGCGTGAAAATTTAATACAGGGATCCTGATATTGTATTGTTATAGCTGCAGTTGAAAAATATTAAAAATTCATATACACAGATTTTTTTTTATAAGCATTTAAAGTTCGAATTTTGACAACATTTATCAAATTTTAAAATGATTTTATACTTATACATTTATAAAATGTTCAACTTTTATAGCTAAGGATTAAAAATTTAAAACAAGGTTCCACTTAAATAGGTTAATAAATTACCTGATATTATATCATTGAATTAAAATTTAACACCATCATCCTTTACAGTGACCTACTTGTAACCTACTGTACAGTAGAGCAACATCCCCTTGCTCAGCTTTTTTCGAGTTGAAATGAAAATTTGATAATTGAAAATAATATTTTTCTGAAAAGACGTTCCCACCCTGTATAATAATAACATGTTTATCCGTAGTTTTGATTTTAATGTCGATTTGAAACGGCCGAAATGCATCAATGAAATATTTTGATATTCATGATATGACCCTGCAGGTAAAATCATCTATTACAGTCGTCAGTAGCAGACCAGTGTACATTGGACCCGTTTGTCACCCAAAAATAGTTTGAAAACGATTTCATATTTCGAATACCGTCCAAATGAAAATATAGACAATAATTTAGTTTCGCAAAATATTTTCTGTTATTTTAACCTTAACATGCTTTTGAACGTTTTCAATTTATTGTCAAACGTTTTTTTCTAATTTGTTTGTTTGTTTTTTCATGCTGTAAATTATGTGATGTTTCAAAACGACTATTCAAATGCACAGCGGCGCAAACACAATATAATGTAATTCACGAATACTGCTATTTAACGATTGGCAGATTTGATTAATTGCAAAAATATTGCGTCCCTTCTCGAAACGCCATTCATTTTATTACGTTTAGCGACGAATGCTCTGCAATATTTAAAATTTGTATGTATTTTATCAATTTATATAAATAATATGTACTTAACCTAAACCATATATATATACGTATTCATCGAATAATCTGACATTAGCATTCCTGTTCATTCATCATCCTTTGGCTAATGGATTTCGTAATAATAATAATAATAATAATAATAATAATAAAATCGAATACAAATAAAACACGCAAGTTTAGTGTACTGTATTATAATAGAAACAACAGCATTAATAATTATAATAATAACAATAATAAAAAAATTTTCAAAATTTTTTTTTAATTTAACTTTCCATAAAACGTAGTACTTACTTCAAAAAGTCCGATTAATATAAATGTATTATATATTTCAAACAAATATTTAAAAAAATATATTATTTTGATAATTCCGTTTCAGGTGCTTACTTAATTAATCAAAATGTTCTCGTGGCGTGGCCGATGTGTAAGTATATTATACATAAATTACAGTCAAAAAAATATTTTGGTTCAAAAACTATTCACTAAGCTCGTTATACTGTTCGATGTTAACTTCTTGAAAGTGTTAAGATATGATGTTGTTGATAAATCGACTTTGATCAATCAATTATAATTCTATATATGTCACGGCTTAGTTATAAGCCTTACTAAAGGGCAGGAAGGTAATTGGACTTAAGTTCTGTATTATTTTTCAAGTGCGACTACAATAGGAATTTCGTGAAGACTTTGAAATAAAAAATTGACCTTTGGATTGACATATCGTATTCTAGTAGACATTATGTGTAGCTACACTGTTATGCCCTCTTATACGATAACTGACGAAATTGAAAGAATGTATTTATGTACCTAATAATATACTATATACCTTCATAATAAATTTTTTGCAATCATACCTTCTTTTCAAAAACGTACAAATCAGAACGGTATTTTGAAAAATAAAATATTATGTTTTTTACGTTTTATTAACTCCAGAGGTTTTGTGGACTATTATTGGTATATGTAACATTAGCTTTAGGGGCGTGGACGTGGTATATACCTACACGTCGTACGCACTAAAATACACACATACATATATTCATATACCTACAAATATATATATATATATATATATATTTAATACATTACTTCCGGTTACCGACTGGATCGTTTGGGTAAACGTTTGAAATCGTTCGAATTGCATTATTTATCAGTCTTTCTCTCCGCCCCAGCATCATGTACACCCAGCACATACCGGTAGTTCACAGTAAAGGCACAGTAAAAACCTTTGTATATGTGTATAGGTATCAGGATATATATATATGGCCAGTGACATGGTGAGGTGGACGGTCAGGTTCGGCGCGCTAAATATCGGTTATCGATCGTCGTCGTCGTCGCCACCGTTGTCGTTAAACACACGTCCACATATTATACCGGAACAGTCGAAAAGTTTCCACCTCAGACACCTTCCACCGGTCACCCCTCTATCCTTGCCCCACCAACTAGTATAGGTCGTTATAAGTGCGTACACACACACACACACACACACACACACACACACACACACACACACACACACACACACACACACACACACACAATGACACAATTACACTGACCGTCGTAATTCAAAAATATAACCCTACCCCGGGATAGTGATACATTGGGTCGTGCGCGTAGCGGCCGTTAGAGGGGAGGTAGATGTGGTAAAGTTGGTAACGGTTAGTCGGGATTTCTTATACCGGATGTTTGCCACCCCGACCCACACCCGCCCACCCGGCAAAACTGATATCCGTTTAGAACAAACGCGCGGGATAAACAACAACGTACCATCTGCCGGTGGCGGCCGTCGCGCGACACAGTCAACGGGACCGGAGGATTTACCGACACACTTTCAGACCTTCCGGTATACATATTGGCTATTTGTACAAACATTTTCTCTCGATACTATTACGATAAAGATAAAATATATTATATCGCCATGTCCCCGCACACATATATAATATACATATATAATATACCTATATATATAATGTGCGTTTGGGTTTGTGGGTGAGTATGGGTGCAGAATATGTGTAAAGGTAGTTTCGACGACGACTGCGGAGAGGGAGAAGGCTACACGGTGGTGCCTATTTTATTTATTTTATTTTTTTGTTTGCCTAACCCTTTTGACAATCCGAACGATTCGAATCGCGTCCCCGCGAGACACACACTCGCACACTCATCTGGCACACATTCACGCAGTGGCTGTTTGGTGGCTTTTTTTTCCCGTTAAACCGATTTTATAATTTTTCATTTTTTCACCCCCTCCCGAAAGATAAAAAATAACACGTCGGCGTCGGTTGTCGTGCGTGCGGTTGGTGGTGTCGGGTGGGAAAACAAAATAAATGTACTCGCGTTTTATGCACACACACGATTTTCTTCACTTCCAGTTTTCGCAATAAATTTCTATTATTATAAACAATATAATATACATTCTGCAGCGTTTTAAATCACACAGAAGCGCGTCGTGGTATAATAAAAGCGTATTATATTTTATTGATGTATTTATGTATAAAAATCAACGCAACGTTCAAAAGTCTAATAATAATATTATAACACAATGTATAATACTATTAAATAATATGGCATGTACATAACGCGTGAACACTTTACCTGTAGTAATCTTTAACCAGCTTCTAACAATATTTCATTAACGACCCATTGAAACACACATAATTATTTTATGCTCCGCTGAATTCATTTGCTATTTACCAATTATTGTTATACTGGTTTTTAAACTTCAACGCCGTTTTAAAATGAATATGAGTTTCAACGAGACCCTCGAATGTTATGAATTACCAAGGTATATACACGAACGGCGTCCTTGCATGTGCGATAAATCTAAGTACATGTGACCTGGTTTTTATATTATGCAATGTACCTACATACCTACCTACTAATCTAATAATATATACACGTATTTTATAATAAAGTATTCGTCTAGGATAACAAAATCATTTATGGAGTGTTTTTGTTTAACACCGTAAAAAGTAAATATTTGTATTTGGTTGTACAGGTTTATCAATAGTTTTATTCATATTGTGCTTTAGTTGGATTTTGAATGACAACATAGTATTATTTTAACTACAACAGCGTTGTGGGGAATTTATAAATTACGTTTTGCTCGTTTAAAATGTTATTGTAACTAAATAATGTCATTTCATGTCGTAACAAAGATAAATTACATCGTTTCATATATTTTATATCAAACCGTACTTAGTAACAATACAAATACTAATATCAAACGCAATTTAACAGCTAATCAATTAAGGACTACTACAATTGCAAGTGTACAGTGTTTACTGCGAGGAAAATACTTCAATGTTGTTACATTTTTATTATTTCTGCTTTGATTCATTTTTTACTTAGTTAAATTATACGTCATAAATTGTGAGAGAATTGACGTCGTAATCACATAACTTATCCAAATTTTAGTAAGAATAATTATTTTGATTTTACAGCTATAAAATCGAATGCAATATAAACCGTCAAAAGGTAATTTAAAACTATAACTACTTAATGACTTCATACACCACGGTCAATTTTTGATAAAAAATTATTTTTCCAAGCAACATGATGATTATTTGAGAAAAATCGAAATCTAGTTAATAGGAAATATGCACTAATATTGCACTTGTATTTTAATTTTATACGTGAATAATATTGAGATGAGATTTCAATACAATACATTTTACTCCATGGTACGTCATAAGGTCATAACGATGATGTGCCATAATAAGGCATAGAACAAACAAATTAATTAAGGTAAAAATAGTACAAGTATCGAAAACATCAATGTGAATAAATTCATTGTTCATATGATTTTTATTTTAAATATTTTGATGTGAATTAAAACAACAGCAACAATAAACAAAAAAAAAAACTGTAGGACAAAATTTTATACATAACACGATAAATGGTGTGCAGTGCTGATCGGTGCCGATCGTTTTACGTTACTTAGTTTAGCTCTGGCGATAATTATTATTATACACCAAAATAATATGTATTAAAGCCACTATCTACGAATGTGAATGTAAATATTATGAAGTGATTAACATAACGTGACATTATAACGATGACGTATGTGTTAACTGGGTATGAAGAGTATAGAAGTTTAAGGCGAGGACGGACATTGCAGACGAATAAATTAATGTTGAATTTATAATGACAATCAGTAGTTGACGTTGTGCAGCCGCCGCCCGAGAGACAATATCATGCATCTGCATTGAACACGAGTTTATTAATTTTAAATTCAAAGTATGGTAAAATGTATGTTTGCCGTCTTGACTCGATTATCAACCGTGGTAGATTAGCTCGGGACTACCCAGGTGAGACGTTGTTTGTTTATTAATTATTTCACTCGTTACGTGTGTATAACGTTTGGTAGTGTGTCTCGGAGGCGGCTAATCAAAATATATCCACATGAATACCAGTAAAACCGTCAATAATTCTTGGGACTTCATCATAATATGCTCGGGACTCAGTTTGCTTTTCGACGAACCACACTTTGAATAAAGTTGTTAAGACCATGTTTCAAACATTATTGCGTTTCCAACAAAATTATACCACACGATTTATCTATTTTAATCGACTATTTGCATATTATGTTTTCTGTTTAAGCAAACAAATTCTAATTACATATGTAGTCTATAATTATAGAGCGTAACACACAAATATGTAAAATAATGCGATTTTATAAAATTAATTTTAAGAATACGTATACCTACAAATCACAAGTTAATAATATGTTTTGTATGATCAATGGCCATAACATATTTATTTTGTTAATTATATTATATATTATTTTTCTTCACTTATTATTTATTTGATTGCAAAATATTCAATGAATTAAATAAATAATGAATAATACATTTTTATATAGAATATTTAGAAAAAAAAAATTAAGAAAAGTGTCGTAAAATATTTTTAATGTTGAATTTTTGGTTATATTGAACTGGAGTAGGTACATTAATTAAATCAGTATCCTTTTTTTAGGTGCACATTTAAAATATTAATATAATATTAAATTAGTAATAGTAATAGTATCAATGTATCATTCTATAACAATAAATTAAATAAATAAATAAAACTTTAAAAGATATAACATTTGGTAACACGGCGATATAGATAGGCAATTTCGGTACACTACGGTCATGCATTAATTTTCCAAAAATTCATATTGTCATTCATATTGTAAGATCAAAAAATTGTATGATATTATTTTATAATAAAAAGTCATTGCATCAAACATGTAAAAGTGATTATAATTAGTCAAATTATAATTTATAATTAATTATGTATAAATCATTTTATTCGTTTTAGTGCGGAGTATTATTACTTTAATTTTTGTACCGAGTCTTGCATAAAACCGTTTTTATAATAATATTATATCTTACAAATTATCTTTGTTTCGGCCACGCATCATGTATCGTTAATATTGTAATATATATTTTTTTATTATCCTGTTACTGTGGGAGAGGATGCAGTTAGTTTGAATACGCGTATGAGTGGCGAGGATTTGTCACTAAAAACCTGGGTGGTCACCCATCCGGGTGCGTACATTCAGAACACATTTTATGACTGATTGCAAACACCACGTCACATAAATTCACTCTTGTAACAAACATTTTTTTTTAAAAAGAATTTATCTTTTCTATTTTAAGTAGGTACATAATATATTATGTTTGGTTTAGTTTTAAACATTTAATGATTTAGACTTTAGAAGGATAATAATATGTACTATACTCAATGTTTAATGGACACACACTGTATAATGCAGACAAACCGAACGACTATTTTATGTTTTAATATTAAATTATTCAGAGGATGTATCCAGCCCGTGTAATTTAGTTGTAGTGGAATTCTGTAATGTGTTCAGATGTATACTTATTCCGGACGCATCTCAGTGTTGTTTTTTTCCCGACTACGGAAATTTACGATTTTCAATCGTTAATCGTTTTTAATAATTTAATACAAGACCAGGCGGCGGCGGCAGTGGTCGGTATAGTATATCCTAATTGGTTTTTTTTTCTCTTCGTATTTTCCGATACATAAAAACCAGATGGATTTTTTTAATAAACGGGCGCAGATCGCGTGCCACCCAAGCCCCGGTAAAAAACTTACGACCGTCGACGTCCTTCGATCTAAGTAACAACACTGGGCCGGGTACACTGCATTTTCCGCCACCAAGTATACGAACGGCAATGGGAATCCCGTTAAAAGGCCGGACAGAAATTAATTGCCCGAGACGTGGGTCATGCGGGCTTCATTAAAAACCACCGCATGAAAGTCCCCCAGGCTACTCTATGCCGTCTAATTCTTAGGGACATTGGCCCCGTTTTCGTCTTCAGTGCGAAAAGGCGTCTTTGCCGTTCGTTCGTTTCGTAAACGTCCGTTTCCACCGTCGGAACACGATACCGGAAACTGAAGTGTTGATAACGAGTCGGAAAAGTTAAGATAACAACAGGAGCACAACACCTCCATACTGATTGAGGTACAATAATAATATATTATGGTATGCACTATACCGAAAAAAATGTGTTGATAACAGTGTTTGATCGCTCCCAGACCTTACACTGTTGGACCTTATACTCCCTTGGACAGCTTTGCTAACTTATGTGCTGCCAATTATAATATACTTCCAACAGCACAACTTTGTGTTAGAGGAATTTCCATTGGCTAAAATATTATGTCGATATCGTTTCGCAGCACAAAGGTGAGAAATCTCTCTCGTCAAAAATCTAATCCGACGACATTGCAGCAAATTCTTCGTTGGATATTATATTTCATGATATTATTATGACGTGTCTGTTACGGTTGAGCTTCTAATTGCACGAAGGTGAGTACAACACGAGCTTAGACGAGCAGAATTCGTTATAATATTACCGTCAAAGCCACAATAATACTTGTGTGCATGTGACCTATTCCGCCGACTTGCATAAAAACCGTTAGCTGACGACGCCTTAATGAGATTCGTTTATTTTTCCTGGATATATAGTATGGTGTGCACAGTCCGACATGTTTATCAAATCTATGACGATGTGAGCTTTGCTAACTTATGTGCTGCCAATTAGATAATTCCAACAGCACAATTTTGTGTTAGAAAATCTCTCTCGTCGAAAATCTAGTCCGACAAGATTGTACAAAATTCGTTGGATATTATATTTCATTATATTATTATGGCGTGTCTGTTACGGTTGAGCTTCTAATTGCACGAAGGTGAGTACAACACGAGCTTAGACGAGCAGAATTCATTATGATATTACCGTCAAAGCCACAATAACACTTGTGTGCATGTGACCTACTCCACCGGCTTGCATAAAAACTGTTAGCTGACGACGCCTTAATGAGATTCGTTTATTTTACCTGGATATATAGTATGGTGTGCACAGGCCGACATGTTTATCAAATCTATGACGATGTGAGCTTTGCTAACTTATGTGCTGCCAATTAGATAATTCCAACAGCACAATTTTGTGTTAGAAAATCTCTCTCGTCGAAAATCTAGTCCGACAAGATTGTACAAAATTCGTTGGATATTATATTTCATTATATTATTATGGCGTGTCTGTTACGGTTGAGCTTCTAATTGCACGAAGGTGAGTACAACACGAGCTTAGACGAGCAGAATTCATTATGATATTACCGTCAAAGCCACAATAACACTTGTGTGCATGTGACCTACTCCACCGGCTTGCATAAAAACTGTTAGCTGACGACGCCTTAATGAGATTCGTTTATTTTACCTGGATATATAGTATCGTGTGCACAGACCAACATGTTTATCAAATCTATGACGATGTGAGTTTGCGTAGGTACCTACTCTGTTCAAGCCTCTATGCGTACCTACATTATAGCATTATCATCGTCCCGTGTTCGTTCAGTGTAGCAGTTTATTGTTGTGAATGCACATCGTTGGTGAAAACCGACTGTTTCGGTGGCATTCCACGTACATGAATACCATATCAAATTTTAATAATTTATAGTTATGGAAAATAATTGTTTTATTGTTTGGTTTTTTTTTACGATTTGTCAATTTATGCGTTATTGTTTCATTTTTCCAGTTGTTTTCGTCGCATTGCAAACATTTTCAAATGTATCCTAATTATAAAAACAATACGTAGTAATTATTTCGTTGATATTTTCATTCAAGTTTAATTGTCAAGCGCTGCACATTTTGTTCTAACAAACCGATTATTATTGCGTAATATATTCCCGACGCGGTCTCGAGGCTTATCGTGGAAACCGGGTCCGATATACAATCGTTTTGTGAAAAAACTTCGCCACGACACTGTCAAAAACTTATATTAAGGCGGGTAGTATGGTTATCAGTTTATGACAATAAGACGCCCGGAAGACACGAACAAAAAAAAAGAATACCCAAGCCACGCCCCTTTTTAACTACTCATTGTCGTAAAAACTCGAGCGCTGAAACACAAACGATTCTCGGCTGTTGTTGTTAAACTAAATAATAACGGTTATTAAACAAAAGTTGTTGACATTCTATGTGTAATTATTATTATAGCGATGAAACGACATAATTAGACTCAATCGTCTTCTATTGTGGGGGGTTGGTCGTATCGTTTTCTAGGTAACGTAAAGTGGTTGGGTGGTCGGGCGGTTGGGTGAGCAAATGTTTCTTTTGCTTTTTATGCAATCCGAAATACGCAACAAAACAAAATGAATTCGATCGGTTTATCGCAACAATGGCGTAACACAATGAACACATAATATTATTAACTAACTAAATAGATTAATCATTTTATCATCGTTACTGTTACATTATTTAGTTAAACATTTTAAGCTATTATATATAGGTATTAACACTCTTAACAAGTTGGACGTAAACAATTTCTTACTGGCATGGTTGCAAGCGAAAACATGTGGTATTTTATGATTAAATTACTGTTTAAAAGTACTATCTACCTACTAATTAAGAACTAAATGTACTGCGTACAATTTATTACATACACAAATAAACAATAGTAAAATCGCAAAAATTAATTCATTATTTATCAAAACCTATCTTTATTTTAATTAAAATAAATTAATGTTAAATTGTTATAGAGACTTAACATTTTAATTAAATATTTAAACTTTTAAGTGTTTCCCAAAGAATATTTAATTTATGCATAATTCATACATTTTAGTGATAAATTGTATAATTAAAAACAATAATTATACAAAAGCAGCTCATTAAAAATGTTTAAATCCCTTAATATATACACATTTACAAATAAATAAAAATAATTCTTCAGTAATTCTCACATTGGATTTGTAATCTTGTTTTAATAATATTTTATACACATAAAACGATACAGGACGAACGTCACTAGTTCATTGTAATTATTCTTACAAGTAAATACGACGACAAAATTGATGTTTTTATGAAATTCAAAATTATATGCTGAGTTTTCCGATTTTTTTTTTTTCTTATCATACATCCACAATTAGATGATTACAAACAAATGGTAGTAAAACATAATTAGATAAGTAAAAATAAAAATAAATATATACAATTCTGAGTCTATGTGGATATAAATATAATAAATATTAAGATATAAAAATAATGCATTAATTGGTTAACAAATATAGTTTGAGATATAAATATAATTTATTGTAGTTTATGGTAACATAGTTGTCAGATTTCGATGTTTGTTTTATTTTTAGGTTTAGATTACCCTTGACCAAAATCTTGCTATTTCGATAGCATTTGGATTTGCATACAGGAGATCTAGTTTTCACTTTTCTGATACAAATGTCTTACTATTTTGACGAATCTTTATATCGATGGTAAGTTTAAGTTAAGATAAATACATATTTTAAAATGAGTAGAATTTAATCATATTTTGTATCATTATTATTTTTCTATATTTTAATACAATATTATATACAATCGATTCTTAATATTATTATTGTTATTTAATGTTTTTTTTTTCCCAAATAGGGAGGCCAACGTGTTTTTTTTAAATTGTTTCAAACTGATTTTAATGTTGGAATTTGTATTAAGATCGTCGAGAAATCTATTTGCGCACCAGTTGGTTAATTTAGTTTTCTCGGTCATCTTGTAGTTTGTTGTTCAAAACTAATTTCCATAATGACTCGTATACGAACTTAGTTAATTAGACGTAAAATATGTTTTCCGATGTAACTCTATTTCGGCAAATGAGTCATTCCGTTATAGTAGGTCGTATAGCTGATTGCATTTGGGCTCTTTCATTAGGTATATACGAAAATAATTAATATAAAATTCACTTAAGTTCACTATGCAGTTGGCTAGTATTTTAAACGCGTCTTGGGCCGACGAGTAAGGACTTTATTTTCCTAATGCCTGGTAATTAGTTGTAGATACCTCTATCGCGGTATACTGCTGTTCAAAAAGTATTCCTATATATTAATGTGCACAGTTTATTTTATTCTCGTAAAACTCATAGACATGCCTGGCTACACTGGTTCACGTAACCCACAATCTATGATAGGCTAATGTCGCAGACACCCTGCGCAAAATATGAAAATCACGTTGTGTACAGAAATAATTAAGCAATGAACGTCTCCGAAAACGATTATGGTCTTTAGTATTTGTTTTGCGCCGAAAGATGGAACTTAACTTTGAACTTTAATGATATTGGGTTTGGTTTTTTTTTAATGTCCCCTTTATGAACTTATGATCACATTTTTAAGTGTTGAAAATATATCATGAACGTTATTTGAAACGTAATCAATAATTTTTAAGTTACCTAACAGTGCGCTTTTAAAATATCGTTGAATTGAAATTGTATAATTTTCCACAAACTATTAAATAAATTTAAATAATAGATAACACTATGATAATTTATAATGATTTGTAAATAAATTAACACATACATAATAACGAATCGTGTTTACTCTTTTTTTCCATTCAAACTTATTAACAGCCAACAACAACGCTTCGTATAATGAATTTACCATATCGCAGTGAGTCGTAAGACCGTCGCTGGCAACATTTAAATGTTTGTTTCTAGTTCACTGACAATTAATTGATTATTATGTACAATTGCTTAGTTGTCCGCACTGTGCACATCCTGAACTATTTATTCTAGATAAAATTGTATTTATGTATTTTAAATTATTGCTATTTACAATAATGGGACTTTATTATTGGTTTCTCCGTTATATTATGGTTCCCGCAAAACTTTTTCGGACGTTTTTCAATTTCGATGGTTTTCTTTTTCATTTTTTCCCCCGTATAATGTGTGTGGTTTTTTTTATTTTTTTTTTATCAAAGATCTTGAAGTAGTTGAATTGAGTTTACCGTGACCTTATTTTCGCTATGCCCGCTATAGCCAACTTTTTACCCGTATTATAATTTATGTATTCTGTGAAATGATTTCTTAGTGACAGTAGAGCTCTGTTTGCCCGATATATAGTTTCTCACATCTGAACGGGATTTCATATTCTCCGTACATCTGAAGTGTTCTATAGACTGTTCCAACACTCTTAGTAGTTAATAATGAAAACCGTCTTCATGTTATTTCGTCTCACAATACAATCTAAGTGTACTAACAATCATTTTCTCAAAATATTACAATCGAGGTTTACTTCAATGACGTTCCTCCGTCGAATTGAATTCGATTTTGTGACTTCCATAATATGAATACACACTGCCGAGGAAAATTCGAGTGGAAACTCGATAACGAGTTGATATAGAAAGTGGTTACAGATTTCAGTTTAAATTTTAAAGTTCTAAACTATTATTAACGATAAAACAAATTTGTAATAACTAAAACTGCAACTAAATACGTTGAACAATGGTTGTCAATGAACTTTTTAATGATTCATACAATATTATGTTATGTACCTACCTACCAACATTGATTTAAATGCATGTAATGTGGACATATGGAAACAATAATCTATACTAAGAATGTAAAATACTGTCTAACCCAACCAAAGAATAACGTATTAGAAAACGTAAAATTTTAATGTGTTGTTAAAAATATGAAATGTTTTGTAAAGTTTGTAAAAAAAAAAACAGTCAATAACAAGGGTCCAATTATTTATACATCATGACAATATTATACTTGATGGAGGTACATTAAAGTATGTTATTAAAAATTACGGTAAAAAAAACACAAAATCGTGTAGAGATTGAGGGTCACTCGGATGTATAATAATTTCTGGCACATGGTCCGATGACATTTATTTTCGTTACATTTTAATTACAACCCTGTTCCTAGATGCGAGTGTGTGATAATATTACGGTAATGTTTTAAGCTCCTGAGCCCAAAAATATTATCTTATTATTTCCAGTTGGTGAAATTATTTACCGACTGATATCAAAACGCAGAGTGGACTACTTTATGCACGAGAAGATAAACAAAACGGGTTTATGATTATGTACGTCTGGTCGGACGTGTCTGAAATTTAGGATCACACTAGTCAGAATGTGTGCTGTATATTCTCTAACCAAACACATGGCTGTGTACAGAGCGGTATGCGCGAAACATTCAATTAAACAAATAGTTTGGTATGTTTCACAAAAAAAAAAAATAATAACCCGGATTACGATTATTAAATATAAGTAAAAAAAACTACGCACAAAATATATCTAAACGAATTTAACAATTCCAACATATAATGTATAGTCTCATGCATAAATCACCTCCAAGTCGAACTCGTCTACAAATGTAGAGACAGCTCATAACAATATTATATAAATATTATTATATTATTTCCAATATACATTTTTTTTTTTTTAATGTACGTCACGTGAGACGACTACTAAACGACCTTTTCTAATTATTAAAAGTAATGAATTTCATAATAGACACGAGCTGAATAAGGAAAAAGTGATGTTGTCACGGATTCACGTGGTGTTAAATGATGTATTGTGAAAATATTATTCATACAGTAATTTATACAAACAGGGATTTTACGAATGCTCAATATAAAATATTACTTGACTGTTTGTTAAGCTCATTATTTCTATAATATTTTTATAAGAAATTTAACACAATTTAATAGTTGCGTTTGTCTTCAATATGATTTATGATTTTATTTCTTAATGTTGTAAGCTTATGATAGAATACAGAATAACACGTAGGTGTATATGCTACATTATTATACACATAATATTATAGTTTATTCATCTAACACAATATGCAATAGAAGAGTATATGAAGCTATAAATATTATTAAAAAAAAGGTCTCGTCCTCGAGATGAAAAAACAAAAAATTTAATTTAAATAAAAGTAAACTTAATAATGCATACACGGATGGAGTGAATATATTTGAATAGTGTACATTATGCGTACCACAAATTATAATATTAATAATGAAATAGTACCTACCTATAGACTAATAATGTTGTGAGCGTGAGGCATAAGCAAACGTAAACAAAACTTATTATTAACCCATAATTATAAATCGTATCTACTAATTATTGCTATGGTTATGGGAATGATTCGAATATAGCGTGATAAAAGTCATTGTTCGTATTAAAAGCACATTGATAGCCAAAAGGGACGTTATAAAAACCGCTAATTTTTCTAGTTACCTAATAAAATGTATTTATCTTAATACGAGTTAGGTAACTGTTAATTTAAAATAATAATGATCATGTCGTTATTTTTGTTACAAATGAAACGTTAAAAATTTTCAATTTGAATTAGTACCTATTTACTTAGTCGGATAATTTTGTTTGGTCAAAATTATATTTGCCATTTAATTCCCAACAATGGTGTTTAAATATTCATACTAATTATAAAATAAAAACAATAGCTGGCTTATGAATATCTAAAAAAAAAAACTATTGTATGTAATTATCAGAATTTAAATGTATTTTAATCATCCCATTAAACAATATATTAAAGTAAAAAAAGCTTTTTTGGCTTAATTAGAAAAAAAATAGTTAATCCATTACTCTATACTTTGTTCTGCACAAGCAAATGAGTAATATTTTTTTTTCAGAACCATCGTAATGCAAGTATGATAATGAACATTAAATGTATAATAGTAATAATATGCATTACACAATTTTTTTTAAAAACAAAAAAAAAATAATTCTATTTGATTAAAAAGTTTTTCACTATAATTATTATTCAAGTCTTTGGATTTATAGTCAAAAAATCCATAAGACCCACAAACCCAAATATTATACTACGGATGAAAAGAGATGGGACGTCGTGTGATACCTGTATTATATTATATATATCGGTATAATAATATTATGTACATCGGTTGTGGGGGCTGCGGACAGAGGAGATGTCGTTCGTCGGGACCGCGTCACCGACTGTGGTGTTCTAAATAATTATATGAAAGCAATGTCCGGTCATAAACTATTCATAAACTTCTCGCCAGACCAGCCGAAATTCGTCGCACACACTTTTGGGAAAAGCGAGGTCGTTGGTGTTATTGTTTTATTTTTATTACCATCGTATTTAATTCAAATGTTTTTGGCCGCGGGTGGTGTGCGAACCTCCTCCGCGGGCGGGTACCAGGCCAGAGCGTTTTTAAACGCGTCTAGGCGAAACTTGATGTTTTGCCACACCCCCAATTTTTTTTACATAAATCATAACCACGAACGCCGCCCTAGGCGACTGCCGCTATCTCGCCCGCCGGTCAAGCCGACGCATATCGGCCGATATCGATCCCACCCCCCCTTCCCAATTCAAACACCACACGAGCCCCGTTAATTATACCTAGCCAGCGATATATATATTATATATCATGATATAATATCGGATATAATAATATTAAACTCATCACACAAGGACGTATAGAAATTAACATGCGTAGTGATTTCTAGTGCAATCCAATAGTTAATATATTATAAATTATAATATTTTCGTCAGCGACAACATTGTTACGTTTTAACTCTCAAAATATAAACCTTTTATACGTATTCGTTACACTATATCACTCTTATAATATTTACACTTTGAAAAAATGAAGTATACCATAGAGTATAATAGTGATTTCGACACAATTATAATAATATTATATCATTCCATACAGTTCACCGAGCTCCGTCCGATTTGATATTAAAATAATTTAAGGGGCCGCATGCACACACAACGGAATGTTATTGCACGCAGACGAGATAATCTATACAGGGCGTATCGGGTGCGTTTGATAATGTTACACCGAAATCGCGTTAAAACCGCAGTAATTCTTGTCACCCTGTATAGCCCAGAACCGGAGGAACTGGACCGGCGCGCGGACGACGGGTCTCCGCGAGCGTGTCGGGTCGGGGCGACTGGGGTTGATTTGGGTCGGCGCGTGCATACATTATTATTATTATTCTAAATACGCGGCCGTAAGTCGAAGACGTACCTAATATTGTGTGTGCTCGTGTGGCGGCGGTTATATTATAGACGGACCCGAAACCGCACGCACCCCCCCCCCCGCGATGCGATACGACCGCGGTCGGGGCAATCCATCAGCGGCCCGTAATCATTTAGCCGCAACAATCCACCGTCATTGTGTGCTGCTGCAGGGTTTATGTTGTAACGGTATGTGTGCACGACGATAGGGTGTGCGGGTGTCCGGGGGTGCGCTTGTGGCGTGAGTGGGTGTGCGGGTGTGCGTGCGTGTCTGTATAACTGCGTAGGTAGGTAGGTGAGCGAACGGACGCGTTTTGCGCGCGATGAATTTATGGTAGCGAATTTATCGCCGTCCGAAAATTCTCTCTCGTCGCGTCGTACGTGTTTGCGACGTTATAACATGCGCGGCAAGTGTGCATGCGCGCGAGTGCGTGCGCGTGCGCAAATGCGTCGCTGCGCGTTTTTTGTCATTTTTTTTTCTACGCAGACCGAGAAAACCTCACAGAACGCAAAACGTTTTGTTCGATTGAAACGTTCCTCCGCGACTTGCTTGTGTGTAATAATAGTATTACCAGTGCGTTGTACATAATTTATACGCATATATAGGTACTAAAATTTACCCACCACTCACCCGACGGTCGGGGCGCTATGACGTCTACGATATTGGTTTCCACACACACTCCACCATCGTGGTTGTAAACTATGTTAATATTTTAAGGAGATGTGATGCGTGAACGCACACGTCATATAGTCATCACCCCCAACACCCTCCCACCCCACCAGTGTCAAAAACACACATACGTACTGTAGATTATAATATCCCTAGCCCATAGACTCTACGGCATAGAGTGTTTGTGCACCTATATAATATTATATGTTATGCGTACTCTGTACGGTGCATTGGTAATTTTCTATGATTTTTTTCACGCAAACTCGAAAACGTTCAGTGATAAATTAAATCAAACAGATTCGGTCTTTGATACTATAGGTATAGTGGTCGTTCGGTGCGGATGGCGTACAGTTCCTGTATTTTATAGTGTTTCGATTTCGTTTTGCACGCGTCACGGTTTTTCATTGTTGCCCAACAATGTCCTTACGAATATTTTGTTTACATGATATTATATTTCACGTATTGGTTTTCGTTCTAGGATTTGTTTACACGCATATCATTCCACGCATTGGTTTTCGCTTTTCATACTTCGAGTCCGATACATCATAACTTCTGGCAGGCACATCCAGTTTTTTTTTTTATTATTATTCCTTTTTTCGCAATTCAGTGTTTGTATTTGCTTATATGCTATATGAATTGAACACTGATAAAAACTATTCGTAATGTTGTTATTGTTCGGTGTGAAAATAGGAATCGCGCTTTTCATTGCGAAACAAAAATAATATCGTGTGGCCCTAAGGGGTGTTTGGTGCGCGAAATAATTTTATGCAAACAACATTTTTTTTTTAATTATGAACGTTATTATTGCACTACAATACACAGATATTGTAATATAATTGTAAATGTTGTCTGCAATTTGTTTAACGAAAACTGTACACTATACGTATACGGAAAAAAAACTGTGTACTATTTCCCACTACCATTTGTGTATAAACGAATAATTAAAACTTATTAATTATTATCATCGTAGTATGTTTTCCCCGAAGTACTCGAAATAATACGTTTATATAATATGTATATGTATATTATGTAGTGTGGTATATTTCAACAAGTTTTACCTAATTAATTTCGTTAAAATGTTTGTACATATTATTTGTCAGTTGTTACAGTTCTACGAGTTACTTGAAATATTTTATAGCAGTCTGTTTCACCAATGTGTAGTAGTCGCTTTTTTCCATATAAACTTGAATTTAGGAAATTAAGTACCTACAGAAATGACCCACGGAATGATATTATATACTACGTACATATATTGTGGTTGTACGTAATAAACATACCTACCTAAATAATATATATTAATCATTATAAATCGTTTTATGTTCCCTAGAGTTGATAACATCAAAGGATGACACTGTAAGCGAGCACAAATAATACGACTAGAATGGTAGGTGTAGAATATAACACCACATTATGCATGGTACATGTTCAGGTAGGTACTGACAGTATGGCTTAAGGCTTCCGAGGTCTTAAAAGAGGTCGGTATGAATAGAATAACGAAAGGAATTTTTTATTTGATAGGGATTTGTTGACGTTACAAATGTCATTCAGGGGTCAAGTACCATTTTTCATATTTAAATGGGAAACCTACTTCAAAAATAATTTATCAAAAGCCGTGTAGAAACTTATGGTTACCTAATCTTTATCTCATTTTGTATGAATAGCTTTGATCTAGTTTGTCATAAAACATATTATTTAAAATATATGCAAAGACCTTTCGGTTCACTTTTTTTGGAAATTCCAAGTATTTTATCTATTTAAATATTTTTAAATATTAAATAGATTTCAACTATTAGGTAATAAAAAATATATATTATTATACAAAGCCATATTTTAAACAGGACCCTCTGAATGCAATTATAACTTTTTAAGTTCTTGGAACTGCTATCTTCTAAAACATTAACAAAATAAATGTATATTTTTTAGTTTTATAAATATTGTATCACAAGGGCGTAAGATAAATACGTTGCATAAACAGACATATGTGTGGGTTAGCAATACGAGAGCAGTATAAAATATGTCGATATAATAAATAGAATACATAGAATTATGTGTGGAGGTAGTTATAATATAGTGATTTTTATGAAACTCTATCACAACTGTGTTAAACGTACAATTAAATATCTATGAGTTGGTAATATATATATTGACACAGTAAACTCAAAGAGTAAAATATATTGTGAATGAAAATCGTAAAACCACCGTATTTAAAATTCGAAAATATTTGCTTCTTATATAACGTAGCTACACTAACAATACAGAAAATGAATCTTACCGCGATGACCACCTGTTGGTTCACTGTCCAACCTTTGATGTACTTCAATAATACACGTATTGTTCAGTCGCAAGAGGTTTAATAAATTCCGGTTCGATTCTCTAGAACTCCGGTATTTGATATATCGAAGACGTACTGGGTAACTTATGACCACCGCCGACTTTTGTGCCTTTTGAATTATAAAGGGGAATTATTTTCACTCTCCGTCTCTATAGCCTTCTATTTTCTTATCCTCTATTCCATTTCAATGGACCGGAAAAATGACCACGGACAGTATAATAGACGGCCGAGAAAGGAAGTTATATCCAAGAAAAACTTCGGTAATACCATCAACTAAATAATTTCTGCAGTGCGCTACCGGAATGGTCGGTTCGCAAAACTTACTTGTAAATGTCCATTACGGTTTTTTTTTTCATTCACTCCAATAGTTTAAAAACGGTATAATACTTAATATTTTTTCGCTCGATATAATTTAACCGCTGCGGGTAGGTTTGTGTGTTTATTCAAATGTGGCCACACGGCTATAGTACATAGTCACTGCAGCATACCATTGTGCAAATTCGATCGTTATTCGTCGGGATTCTCTCGGATAATGGTCGAAGGGAATATTAAAACCATACACACACACCCGCACACACTTAACCACAACAGATGCAGATAATTCGACTTCAATCCGTCGGATCGTTTATCACAAGAAACGTCTAGGCATCAACAATATCAATTGATGAACGCGGCACTCGAGATTTACCAGTGAATTCCGGTGCATTATCTCCTATGGGTTACAGTATTCGCAGAAAAACATTTCGATACAATACTCTATTATAAGCATCGACGGGAATATCAATTGTGCGATTATTTACTATCAAAAAAAAAAAAAAAATGTCTGTTGTAGAACAACATGTACTACAAAATATAATAATATGCGGATTATGGAGAAAAAAAATACGAAACCGTAAATGTTGTGCACAGTTTTAGTAATATTATTTAGAACCAAACAAAACATATTATTAATGGAGTATCGGCATTAACGATTCAAATCATAGCAAGTATAATACTATACGTTTGTTTGCTTTGCCCGAGGAAAACTATATTCGACTGCGAGTTCATATCGAACAATGTGTATTATTATTTTATTTTTCGTATGTTTTTGTTTTTGTGGTGCCTCAGGCGATATCACGTTTTGTGTGCTTTCGATAAATATTCGTATTTTACTATTTTAATACATATAGATATATATAAATATAAATAAATAGACAAGTAGGTATAACGCAGTAATTGTATAAACAGTAGGAAACCATTGTTTGCTGTTTTTTATATTTATAATACGTAAGACATCGATTTTCAATAAATCTAGAACGGGAAATCGATTTCTTGGTTCGAGTTTTTAAAATATCATTGTGACAATATCTTTCGCTTAAATCATTTACGATTTACCTCGGGCCGTCTCGTATGTCGTTTAAACCAAAAATAGGCAATTTCCTTATTGGATTTTTTCATTCATTTTAATTGCAAAGAATTAGATCCGATAACAGACTTTTAAGCCAATTTAGTGATCGGTTATTCAATCGTTTACCGTACGCGTACCGTAAGTATAGAACGTTACTTTTTAACATTTCAATGAACAAAAACGGTTTTACAAAGAATATATATTTCTCGGACATAAGAGTGTTGTGTGTATAGATATAATACATATTATAGACTTTTTAAGGTTATCCGTATTATTTTATTTTCTTATATAAATTGTGCATTCTTTCTTTTGAAAGGTCGAATTTCCGTCCGATTCGCACGAATAAACATAAGTAAACCTATTATAATATATAGTAGACAATAATAATATATAAAAACTACATCTATATAGGCACATAAAAAAATAAAATATTAAATAAAATTATTTATTTTTTTAATCTCGATTTCATAATCGATATGGTTGAAATAAATATGTGATCACTAATGTTATAATTTAATATCATTATACCTATCCATACAATTACATCCATGAAAAACTTTACCGTTATTATTTTATTTTATTTGTGTTAAATTATATATAAGTATTCAATCTTTATTAGATAGGTAATATGTTGTTATCGACATCAGAACGATATTTATTGTAAAATATTTTAACAGAATTAATTAATAAGAATAAACAAAACGATTTGTTTAAGGCTAAAATTACTACAAATAAATATATTAAATATTTCACTTAATTTTGTTCAAATAATTTTAATTAATTAAAAAATTTGCTTTTTTTTATTTTAAAGTGTTTTTTTTTTCATGTTGAAATTACAAGACAAATTATTTAAGTATATGTCAACAACGGTTTAAACTGCTGAATCGAACAATTTCGAAATGCATAACAGAAGAAAGACCATAACAATTATAAACTGTTTCGCATAATATAGCACCAAACTCCACACATGATATGTTTCATTGTTGAAAGTTTGATATGAAAAAAAAAATGCTTGTAGATATATAACTTAAATGCGCTATTGCACTTGAAATATTATCACATTGTTCTTCTACGACATATTATTACAACATAGTATGTACAATGTACATAATACCCTTGTATATTTGTGTGTTACGGATTAAAGTGCTTTGTTCCAGTTACAATTATTATTATCATTTCAAAAACAAATAGTTTATTTTTAATATATATTGTATATGTATATGTCTTATGATTTAACGTTTTTTCGGTAGCCGCAGTGCCGATACAGCTATATAACCGATGGCAGACAAAAAATGTTATGAGCATTTCACTGCGATTTCACGGACGGACCTTTGCGAAAACATGATTATATATTGTTTTGTATATAATATGAGTAAGGGACTGAATAGTAAATTCTAATAAATAACTATACGTTTGCCAATTGCGCGGTGGAAATCGATATAATATTTTCAAATAAGTGATGGTAGTTCTTGTATTGAAAACGAAATGTGATAGTGCGCATTGTATACATTTTTAATACAATTCCTCTCATTTATCTTTACGGAATAATATTATTTCGTGAAATGTCCGGTAACGGCGGTAACATCAGATTTGAATTTATATAACCACATATCGGTATTCACGCAACTTGATTATGGGTTGCTTATACGGACGATAACCAGGAATGCGTATACAACGAGTGAGTGAGTTACTCTGCATAGTTGTGCGTTTAATTATTATTATTTTCTGTTTAATATTCCGAGTTGGGCCTTCAGATCAGTACCTATCGATTGGTTTGTCTATATACAAATATACCAATTAAGTTTTGTTCACTCTACGGTACGCAATATTGTACAAAATATAATATTGGGTAGGTAAAATATTACATCGTTTAAAGTACTCAAACAGTTGTTTTATTTGTTTCATTATTATGTGGTAGCTCTTTATAAATCCACTTGATTATTATTATTATTGTTTAATAAATCGAACGGAAAATAACAAACGTTCAGTCTTAATACATAAAGCGTTTTAAATAATATGAAATAACGAAAAAAAATAATGTTTTATACAATTGTACGTTGTAACTTAAGTTTTACAAAACAACAACAACAAGTTCTAATTAAACGAATGTCAAACGCATTCAACGTGTGTTTATTAAACAATGCACCGGAAAAATTATTTCTCTTGCCATCACAAAAAAACTATAATTCTTCAACGCGAATTCATTATTATTCGTGTATTTTGTACACGCTCGCAGGCTAGACGGTCTGCAATATAAAAGATTTATCATCTCCGTAGTTCCGAAACCTTCTTAATTCTGACACCGAGACGGTAATTTATCTTCTACTCCTGTTGTTTCACGTCGATCAATTCCGTCGATATATATAATTCGAACTCGTAAGACGATAATCAGTTACGCTTATTGTCAGCTCGTTATTCTACGTTCACTTTACACGCATACAATAATAATGTGCTATGCCCACCGACTGGTTTTTATAAGCATCACGTCCGGGCCCATAACTTCCATATACCACTATTTCGCAATCATCATCACCATTACCATCACCATCACCATCATCATCATCATCATCAAGTTGGTATATATAAAATGTAGATAAGTCGTACGATGATCGCCGATATGTTATCAAATTGTATAATTAAAAAAAAATGACAAGGTTTTATTTAGCGTTGCAGTGACCTTAAAATGTGTAGGCCCTAAACCAAAATAAAGACGAAGAATGTTATGTATTTGCCCCGAGTATCGACGATTTTAGTTTAGGGTACCTACATTGTTGTACCACTGAGCTTGGGGGGGGGGGGGGGGGGGTAAACATTTGAATAATATGTACTTATATACCTACCCGATAACACCGTGACGAAAAGAAATATTTAATTATAATAATTGTCTCGGGGACAGCCCTCGTTCGCGAAGCTTATCAGGTAATAAGAGCTCGCGGTAGCCTATGTCTATAATTTGTTGAACGGGCAACGTGTCGAGTGTATTTCGAGGGTCGTTAACGACTATTATAGCAACCGACGACGTTGTACGTAACTCGATTCCTTATATGGCATAGGTTTTAGAAAAACCAAGTCTCTTGTGTGGAAATGGCATGCAGGTACAACGTCGATGTCCTTATATATACGTCTTTGTAGTTTGTATACGGCGCGGCGCTTGCATTTAGTGGCAGCTATGTCGTCCATAATGATAGCCGGGATATGAAAACAAACTACACGAAAATAAATGTCGACTTACGGCGAGTGAGGGAGGAGGGCGTATTTTTTTTTCTAATAGGAATAGCGTTGCAAGGAATTGTGTGGTTCTTCGCTCCTCGGCGATGACGGAGAGTAACATAACATAATATTTTGATTGTCGCGCGGGTCCGACGTGCTCGTTTTGCGAAACGAAGTTTTGTTCGCAGAAAAGTCAATTTTCGCGGGCCTCGATGAAAATAATATAATCGTCGGAAGGTCGCTGCGAACCTTTGCGCGCACATCCGGCGTAACCTTTTAAACGGGCCAAACTCGCCGCGCGAACGTTTTATTATAGACGCGCATTTTAACCGCGCGTTATTGTTGCCAAACGGCCAAAGAGTGTCTCCCAAGCTAATAACGCCATAAAGGCGTACTTATATATAGGTAGGTACCTATACCTTTACCCTTACCTCGGGCAGACGATTTGAGCGTAAAACTTTGGGACAGCCATGGGGTGAGGGAGGGTACGGGGACCGTGGAATTGTATAGTGGCCAGTTGTGTGTGCGTTATATTATAGCCGATATGGTATATTGTATATACCTTTAAGGAGTTGAATGAAAGTTCAGCAAATCCCGTGGGAACGCCCGGTGCACTGCGGTTAGTGTTGACCTTATAAGTGTGTGCAGCGACGTATGTGTGAGAGCGTGAGTGTGTGTTTCGTGGAAGAGAAATGCACTTTGAGAGCGAGGTGAGAACGCGTGGTAGGAAAAGTGAAACACAACGTTTTCCAGTGAAAAATAATAATAATAATAATAGTAATAATAATAATAATAAAAAAGTTTCCCTCTCCGAATGCAACAATAGCGTGCGCTTTTGAATAGAATTCTCGTCTCAACGATTATTTCCGAGTGTTCGCACTGAATTGTGTGCGAGAATTTACAATAATATAAATAATAATAATATATAATACGGCGAATACAATTTTTCTACCTCAATGTTCTTCGTTTTTTATCCTCATAAAAAAAATTATATTCTCATTCGGTTAATTTGTTCGTTTCCCCCCGGCATATAATTTATATACTTTTGGCGACATTTGCATGATTTATTACCACTAGAATAAATAATAATAACTTTATTAATTGCATAAAATATATCAACACATTAAAATAAGGTTGATGTCCAGTTTAACGACACCCAACGCCGACAAGAACAGTAATGTACATTAATTTAAAAAAAAAAAAAGTGATCAAATATATTTTGATATAATATATATTATAAAAATTCGTTAAAAATGCAAAAAATTTCAAATAATTTTGTAGTTACAAATGTGCATGTTTTTTATTGACTACTTAAAGAATAGTGAATTCTAATAAAAAAACAGGAATGCATACAAAAATGTTGAGTTTTGGATTAATTGTTAAAATAAATATTGCACTAACCATATATTATACTTATTCTGAAAATAACGTTAAGTTACATTGTTTGGATGATTATGATTATTTAGTAACTACAGAATACATTTATATTATTTTTTTAAAAATCGCTCGACCATCACATTTGTTTCTACAATTAATATATTATTATTATTTACGGACTTTTCATTATCTATAACATTATTATAATATACTCAATGATACTATCCATATCATGCAATTTTAGATTCTGAGCGGAGCGTATCACCATAGAAATGAATAAAAAATTATAATATTATTATATCAATTTAACTTACAGGCTATTATTGAGTGCAATCAATACTTTGTGTCAATATACTGAACAATGTAGTGTATAAATAAATCAAAATATTATTTAACTCATTTTTTATCATAAAAGTACTTAACAGATAACAAATATTAATGGATAACTAACAGTATCCAAATATTACGATTGAGTTAATATGAATGTTTTGTTTAAACTGAGTAATCATTTTAATGGTGTTTTTTTAAAAAAAAACTGTTATTACTTATGCAATTATTATTATTGAAATAAAACTATATACTATATATTTCATATTATTATAACTATTATTCATACGTTATTTTATTCAATTTTGTCATATTTTACTATTATTTAATTAACCCATAATTTTCACGTTTAAAATACATTTTCATGATGTACGAAGTATATATTATATTAATATTTTAAAAAGAAGATTCTCAGAAAATGAGAATATATAATTAAAAATGTTAATTTAGAGTTCCTCGAATTTTTTTAAAGTTAAAAGATGGAAGTTTTGCCCCTTTTTAATCATATTTTTTTTTTTTAATACGAATAATAAAATACTCATTTTACAGTTTTAAATAATGGTTATGCCCCGTGTACACGGTGTATCTATTTAAAATGCAAGTAATTTCAATACAAACCTTTTATTATTTATACAAATTAACTGTACACATTCGAGCTATATGAGCAAAAGACTATATTGTAATGAATAAAATATTTTAATATTTATTGTTAAAGTTTTTCAAACTCTATATTCTACAATAACGTGTGTCCGGGAACACTGATGAAATAAAAATATGCATTCTCTCATAAAATACTTAATGGGCAGGATCCTTTAAAAAGGCCGACTAATCTAAATATGTAAATTGATATTTAAACTCGTCAATAAGTGTTTCAAAAGAACAGTGTTATAACATTTTTTAAAGTGTGTACCATTTAGCAGACATCTGGGGTGGAAAATTATATTTTTTTAAATGTTTTTAACAGCCCATTACATGTGTATATTTCACTTGTACAGATACGTAAATGTGAAGTGTACATCTTGGGGAAATTGTGTAAACATATTACAACTCTGTATGTACCTATAATATTATTTGTATACCCAACTAAGATAGGTTTTATGAAGTGTAAAAAAATATTAACGAAATCGATTTAATAATTTTGGTGCGTTAAGCGCGCGATGTTATTTTCACTAACGGCTTTTCGTAAATGCGTTTTGTACGTATTTTTATTTCTTTTTTACTCGGCATTAAGCGGAACGAAATGGCTGATGTACTTATGTGTGTATGTGTCTCAGACCCTTATACATATATATTTAATAATAACCACGTGTTTTGTACATCTAAAGTATACCAGCACTCCGCGGTTGTCATCGGGACCCGGCGACCGCCACTCGTGAAAAATGAGTTCATTTCGGGCAGCAGTGTTCTCAATCATCGTTTTCCGGCGGGATGGTTGGAAGGCGGGCGGGCGGTCCCAAGGCCATTTATCACCGGAGAGGCAGATTAGCGGCTGTCAACGGGCAGGAAGCTTTTGGAAGGCGAGCAGTGAAAAAAAAAGGAAAAAAACCCGTCCTCCGTTGTCTAACAAATTGATTAAAAGCTACCCAAACCGACGCGCCGAAAACTTGACACACTCGTCTGGCTTATGGGGCAAAATTTTTCGACGAGTATGCGGCGGCGGCGGGCGGGGCGACGAAAAAAAGTAGGTAACGATAGGGGCCGAGGTGGTTTTGACGTGGGAAAAACCGAGAACGGAGGTCTCGGCCATAACAAGCGACAATAATGGAGGTGATTAATAAAATGAGGGGCGTGGATATAAAACTTCCGAAACAATAGACCATCCCAGGCCCGGCGCATAGAACCTGGGATTTTCGAAATGACCTCGTATATACATATTATATATACTTTACACAGCTCGAGTAGACAACGCGAGATTTTTTTTGTTTCTGTTGAAAACATTGGTTTTTACCAGCCGTTAAGCCATTATAATGAAACATAATATATAATATTATATATTATAGCGATTATAATATGAAACGAAAAAAAAAAACAATAAACAAACCCGTAAACCGTTGGAGTAGTTTTTCGATATTGTATGAAAATATTAATAATAGTATGCGATTACAGAACCCGTGGTGATATACATGGTGATACACAAAGCGTGCCCACCACCTTTCTTTAATCCCTAATGTACCTATAGTTAATCAAAACCTGATTTTTAGAATTTTTAAATTTACTATGAGGTCATATTTTCGAAAACTTAACATTTCTTATATCATCGTGTCCAGTGGTCTGTGGTGATCCGCATTTCTGCTTTTTAAATGAGAATCCCCATTTTTTGTTTTTTTTTTTTACTCCAGATAGTGTTTTAATAACTTTGATATATCTATATCAAAATTTGAACGAGTAGTTTTTTTAGTTACGAAACATTCAAAGGATAATATAGATTCATGTGATAATTTGTTTAAAAAGTATGGAGTCCATGATGATTCAAAAATTATGACAAGTAATTTATATTAACATTGTAAATTTTCGAAAACCCCCTGAATATTATAATAAACACTATATTCAATATTTTATATTTCTGTAAAACCATTTTTAATGACTATAATTATCCTTACTATATTTATAGTGTATACATTATAACAATCCAAAAACTACTCAATCAAATTTTTATTTCGATACATCATCATTAATCAAAAAAATGATCTAATGAATAATTTTAAGTGATAAAGTGGGGTTCTCATTTGAAAAAAATAAGTACCCAAAATATTGCCACAGAACGCAATTATTCAAACATACGGACTTTAAGTAAAATATTTAAAAATTCCAAAAATCGAATACTTTGAATAACTGCGTTGTTAAAAAGGTGGGCATGCTTAGTGAATCACCCTACATAATATCTTATCGTATAATATTATTGTACCTATACGCAGAGGCAAAACGTTCAATATGGAATACCTACGTTCGTGTGCAAAATTAAAATACTATACCATGTAAGTACTGCGCGCTGGTAAATATTGGAATCGAAAGCTATTTAATCGACGTGACCGTAAACGTGGTCCTGTCGAATTCGGTTACCGCTCACCTCGATAGGTACCTCATGTTGGCGCGTCCTCGTAACCGCGGCGGCGTGGGTTTCGTTAAGTTCGAGTTAATATTATATTATATTCGACTTACAGTCACATCGCAACGCCCACCGACGACCACCGCGTACGAAAGGACAACTGTATTTTAATAGTATCGGTTGAAAGCGGAAGCTCCGGGGAGCGAATAAATAAAATAAGCTAACGACTTTCCGTTTTTTTGCCCCCTCCCAAAACAAATTAAATTTGTACCTTCACAGTTTCGTTTAAAACATCTAAAATACCAAACTGCACTTTTGTGTCTTTTGGTTTTCCGCGTATAAAACGAACAATTTCATTTTTACGGACTTCACTATTTATGTTTTATCATTGTGTAGGTGAGTAAAATAACGATTTATGTTCTATTGGCTTCTACACCTGAGTTATAAAATTAAAAAGCCGTCAAGCTGGAAAAACATACCTAAATAGTAATAAGTGTGTCCTAAAAGTATTACTGAACCATTTTTTTTAAATGTATTCATACAATTAGATTGTTTACAGATAATTTATTTCAATGAGAAATATAATTCCAAACGTAAATTTATATAAGTACATCATTTAACTATGAATATACAAGTTAGGTGCGGTTAAGGGGGCTGCAACTCACGTATTTTAGACCAATAAGCGGTGGTAAATTACACATACTTCGGAATGTCCGATTTAAATTACATGTTTGAATTCATTGATAAAATATCTAGGTTTCTTAGGAAGTCGATTTTCAATTTTCAATTTAAAATTACCTTAAAATAAGCATTTTTTTTTTTGGAAATCCCATGAAATAATTGCATTACATTTGTATTTATTTTGGGCACATCTGATTTTAAATAAAAAAAAGTGATTCCCAAGAAACAAAGTATAGAAGTTTATAAATTCAACCATTTTTTCAAAATTAAAATCTGTCAAACCAAATTCTTCCAGTTTTGTCTAGCTTATTGATCTAAAAGTTACTTTTTTTCATTGACTGGAGCCCCTTCCCACCCCCTTAAGGTTTATTTTATGATACGGAATTTAAATATATTTAAAAACACAACAACAAATAAAATTAATGTTTAGATTGGTCAAATCTACATTAGTTTTGACTTTTGTCATAACCGGCTGCAGCCCCCTTAAGCCTTTAATTTTTATTTACGCAATGTAATTGTTTTAACAGTATTTTAACTTAATATTTTATTAGTTTCTACTTTTGTGTAAAACAATTTATACGCGGATAGAAAATAAAAACGGATAGACATTGCAATATTAAATCATAATTATTTTTTTCGTTTCTTTTTTAATGACATAATTTTAATATTAAAACACACGTACGCAACCGGCTCCATTGTAATGCGTGGATTTCTTTTTACGAGACGTAAACGATTTTTGCGTATTTTACCCTTCTTATAGAAATTCTCTCGATTGTAAGTAACGACAAAGCTACACGTCCGCTTTATATAATAGCTTCATCCATCCAAACATTAAACCATAATATTCGGTACACTTTTTCAAGATAACTATAAATATCTTTATCTTAGACTCGGAGCGTTTACCGTAATGTTTTTTACGCTCGAAAAACTTCAAAATTTAAAAACATATATTATACGCGGAACAACACTTTAGGTACTTAAAATGTATCATTTCTAACCTAAATGCTAACCTAATATTAACACTCATCGCGGTTGTATAATATATAATATATAATGTTCTATTTTCTGTTGACAAAATGGGCGTGCGTAGAAGGTAAAACCGTCTTTTGCAGTCTAAGTATTTTACGAACGTCGCCCGACCTTTAGACAATCCCAAAAGGGGCGGATCGAATGTTTTGGATGCGCCAAACTTGTTATTTAACAATCTTGTTGCAATTGTCTTTGACTAGCTATTCGTGTGTAGTAACACTCTGATTTTCTTCTCGTTCATCAGTCTTTTTTTCTACCGATTAATTTGACATTAATACTTGTCATTAATCAGTACTGACTTATCTGTGTACTTATGCACAGCACAACTAACTGTATATACTAATTCATATACATATTTATAAGGAGTATCGCGTGTATGAAAATTTATCGTTATGTTTAATTCAATAAAAAAAAAATATAGAACAGAGTTTGCAGTCAGTAAAATGTTAGTTATTATACCATTTAACATCTAAAGGATTCATTTTAACCAGTCGTATACAATTCATGAAATAAACGACGTGGATACATTCTCCTTAAATTAAAGTGATATATAGCCATATAGGTACTTTCTAGTATTCAACAAATATTATTAAAAAATTCGTCGGGTATGTTTGCATTAATTCAAATTAAGTACCGGAAATATTTTACATATATTTTTGTTTGAGTATATTTTATTATACATTTATAATTAATTCAACCGGATATTCTTACAGATTGTAATTAACGTTTAGTTTTTATTTAATAATTTAGTTGTTTATAATTGTTTTAATCAGTCAACAAATGTCTAAAAATAAAAATATCTACTCATACAAAACGGGTAATGATATTTCAAGTTTGAAATGATAACTTATACAATATTTTGAATATATAATACTATATATGTCATGATTATGGAATATCAAATATGTCAGTTTATTAAGACTGAGTAAGTATAATAATATATCATATTGTGTTTATCAAACAAATTCAGAATATATGTATATGTATTTGCATAATAATGGCATCCATATCTGGAAATATTTTATTATTAACTAAAGGTATTTAACGTAGTTTTCTATTCTTCGGCGCTGTATTAAATAATTCTATCGATATTCAATAAAGCACTACCACTATAAAGCCTATTAACAATTTATTAGACTAATGGATTGGTTTCTTTTTAAACCTATGGTCTTATGAAATAACTTTTTCAATTATTATAAGGATTAATTATGTATGGTTTGTTAAATGTTGGTTAAACATTCGAAATCCTAAGGCTTGTGGTACCTACCAAACGTTCATAACGACCAATAAAAAAAAACAGTTCTCATTCGACGGTAAACATCGTAAATGCAATTTACTAATTTTCATTAACATTTTTCGCAAGACCTCATTCTTTTATTTAAGTAATAAGCATGCTCTAAAAACTTCTGATAATATAAAATATCGTTTCAAAATGTGTTATAAAACTTTTGCAAGCGTAAATCATTGCATTAAATTAAAATGTTAATGATTTAAAAATCAAAATATAAGATATACTCTTAATTATAAAAGGTAAACAGAAATTTAATATTATTTCTACAAACTGTTTACTTTAAAAAAGTTCAACTTTCAAAGTACCTATAAAGAAAAACAATTATTATTTCCTAACTCGACAAACAAAATTTTAAACTTTTCGCCAAAACGAAATTCTTTCGGCGTTAACTGTTTATGATTATAAATAATATATTATAACGGTGCAATTTTCTAGTCACATTTTACGCGTTTAAGAGCATTAAAATATTACACATTAAATGTAATTTACTTTTTATAATAGATGTACTTATAATCATCATTTACAATTGATAACAACACGTATAAAACGAAAACAGGTATTATGCACGCAACAAAATAAGGCAAGCTGCACCACATATTACTATTTTTATTGGCCATTACTTACAATAGTTTCAATTATATTGTGTTACTTCTGTATCCCATATCGAAAATAATATTATTTAAATGAATATTATCACGTGACATTTAGTAGGTATAAGAATATTAAGTGTATCATACAAATGTTATATTAGGTACAACTAAATACTAAAAAAAAAGTGTGTTTCTTTGTTAAAATATATTTTAGGTATTCATGTGTGTATATCAGGTTTTGGTTTAAATCGCTGGATCATAATAATTTGATTATTAACCAACAATTATTAATGTTTTATTGTTTTAAAACCATCTGATAAATACAACAATTATCGAACGTGATCAAACAAACGAATGGTTTACTTAATCACTGAAGATTGGTATTTTCCTTGGCCAATTTACTGACGATTAAGCTGTGCGAGTATTGAACTATATATAACGTTCAAGTAATAATACCGTCCACGATTGTGCCGCCAGACAATGAAATTGTATTGGGTATTTTCTTGTTTAGCAAACGGGGAAAAATGATATACGAACAAGTAATGAGGTTTTTTTCCATTTCCATTCATCGAAAACTCGTTTTAGAGTGATCATAATATATTTCAGTAAGCACTATATTTTCTGACGTATATATTTCCGACGACCGTGTTTTCAACGATTGATATTTTTGTTTTACAATACTAACATACTTGTAATATGTAATATTAATAAATTACGGATTATTTTAACGCACATTTTGCACTTTCAACAAAATACAAATGAAATACAATATTAATTATCAAATGTTCAAACAGATTAAATATCAAATTAAAATAGAGTAGTGTAAATTTAATATTGGCATTTCAAAAACAATCTATTTATAACACGACAATTTGCTTCATAAATATGCATTAGGTATATTGAAATATTATCAAATTAATTTACATCATATTATATTATAATATTGATGAAAATCCTCCATTACCACACTATATGGTAAATACAATTTTTTTTCTTTCAAAAAATATATTGTTCGATATGTCAACACAATTTAGGGTGATATAAATGGTTTTGTAATATATATTATAATTACGTGATAAATAAAAGAGTATGGTTTCCTGAACAATACCTACTTAATTTTATTTTGTCTACAATTTGAGTTTGAAGATCGAATTCTAATATCTCTTACGTGATCAAAGACATTCAAACTTCAAAGTATCTCTCAAATGAAGACAAATTTTCTATTTTTGTTTCGATTTAAAAATAAAATACACCGAGTAAAATAATAATTTTCCATAGAATGAAAAAATAATCATCAAAGTTATAACGAAAATTTTAACTTTTCAAAAGATTACGATTACGCATAATCATAATTTGAATTCAGAACAACCATTATGATAAAATAAAATATCTTATCGATTTAGATAATTTTAATGACATAAATTTAATTAGTATTTTTTTTAGAAACACGTTATAGCTTGTTGCATTACTCTGGATGACGTCTGCAGCGTCTTCTAATAATAATGTTAAGGACAATTTTTTTTTATTTGACTAGATTATACCTTCAAATTAGGAAAGTCAATGGAAAAGGGAACTCAGAAGAATTAAAGTACTAATATTAGTACATAATACGTTTAACAAAAATTGGTAAGAGTTAAAAAAGTTCGCTTATACGCAAAACTATAAAACGATTTAAAATCAATGTTATAGTGAATATTATAATTATTATTAGTATGTAAAAAATGAATGAAAAAAAAATGATTTTTGAGTTATAATATGACCCAAATGACTCTAAAATATATGAATTTCTTTTTTTCAGTTTCATACGTAATACATTTTTCAAGTAGAAGTGTTTCTAAAGCTTTCTATATGGAATCTTATAGATTGAAAATTGGTTACGTATGGTTCTTTAAGAAAGTCATTTTTTCAGTTTTTTTCAATAATCTCTGATAAAAAGAAAATTACACTATAGAAGACCTTAGTATAATATAGTTCTCCAGTAGGAAGTAACTTTTTATATAATTTTCAATTAATTTGTGACCATTATTATTAGACTCTTTCATATTTTATACCTTTGAAGTTAACTTAAGATTTTATCTTATTATATAAATTTTTTTTTATACATATTTAAAATTTTCTCAAAACTCAATATTATTTTTTTTGTAGTGAATTTTTGAATTATGAAGACATTTATTAATTTTATTTAACGAATTACAATGGTATCATTTTTATACATATTTTTTAATATAATCTGTAATCTTGGATAGTTAAATTATCTCGTACCTATTCCTACTTGTACAATGATATAATATCATTCAAAATGTTTATCTTGATTTTTTTTAAGTTAACGTTAAATACAATTTATAAAACTTCTATTCACACCTTACACCATAATAGTAGAGAGTCTTACTCGAAATCGGCCGTAATTAATGTATTAATTAAAGACGCGAAATCTATAAAATACATAATTATACATGCATATTTTAGTATCAACATTTCACCATCTCACTGGTCTCAGTTTATAAAATATTATAATAATTTTATAATGAAATGGATTAAATTTAAGATTTGCTGTTGTTTGCTTAAACAAAATACAAGACGTGAAATGTTTGCTAAGTTTTTCTTCATCTTGTAGTTCCGAATTTCCGATATCTTGTAAAAATACTGTTATATTATAATACCCATTCAATGTCTAAAAGTACACAACAGTGTAGCGATATTGCATATCGAACACGCCGTCAGTGCCAATAATTTGCATAAATAAACATTTTTTGTGTGCCAATACATTTTACAATAATGGGTATTTGGGAACGAAATTTGTCGATAAAATTCCGATTCGTATTTATTATTTATATTTATATTTTTGTTGTTGTGGTAGTTGATCGCGGAGAAAAAAAATATGTGCATAATAATATTATATATTTCTGAGTAGGAAAAAAAATACACATTGTAGAGATTCATATTAGATTATGAATATGAATAACATCATTACGACTCGGTCGTTGTATCAGATAATATTACATTTTTCCCCCCCATACTTTTGTTCATTATAGTTTTATACTCGTCGTGTACGTATTATACCGGATAAGACGTTATATATAAAATATTTAATGTATATATGTATCGTCCTTGTAACTGAAATAACCTAAGTCACTATGGTAACAGTTCTGAAAAAAAAATATTTTTTTTTATAGTAGTTACGGATTTTTTTAGTATCACAACATATTATACTTTAAAGAATACGTTTTCAATTGGTAGGCATTTCCTCAGAATTCGACATGTTGTACCAAAATAAGGAAATTTAAAAATCCATAAAATTGGCTTAACCACGGTTATTTTTTGGGATTCGTGACTTTATAGCTTACGATGGCAATTAAATTTAATACGACGATATAGCAATATATAAATCGAAGTTTTTTAGACAGTTTTTCATATGCATTTTACTCTATTAAATTGAAGCAAATTAAATTTAGAAATCGTCTAATCGTAAATAACGTAGAGTGTTCGCCATTACAAATAGAGAAAACAGAAATTTAGGATTCAAGATAGACTGGACAATGAGTTTGTAACTTTGAATACAATATGTGTATATTACACGTATATTTGTATGCAGTAACATAACTTAAGTAAAATACAGTTTAATAACACAAAAACAAGTATTTGGTTTTTACTCGTATACGTTTAGAACAACATTCTCTCGGTTGTTCGGACATTTTTCACTTTTTAGAACAAAGAAAAAAAAATATAGAGATAAAAAGAAAAAGAGGAATGTCTTGCGGTCGACACTTTAACTGGTCCGTAACATATTTTTCGTGGGTCCGATATATTGCCCGCTTTTTATTTTATTTTTAAAGGCCGCGTGGAAAAAGAAAAAAAGGGAAAAGTAAACACTATAAATCTTAGCGGGATAAAAATTTACGCCGTCTGATTCCGCGACATGACCTCGATAAGAATTTTTGCTGCCATATACACACACTTGCGGAATTTTCATATAAATAACAATAATAACAATGAAATAAAGTATATAAACGGAAAGGAAACGGTACGCAACACAGTGAAAATCTCGGACGAGGTCATAAAAGTGATAAATGTCGGTGGAACTTGTAATTTGATTTCTCGTTGTGTCCCAAAGGTCCCGAAGAATTTACCGAATTGCTAAAATATAGGCCCAGAAATAATCGGGAAGCAAAAAAAAAAAAACTCAACGAGGCGATTACTTGCAAAAGTCTAGAAATCAACGTACTACTTACTGCAACAAAGCAACCCTGCATCGGTCGATTAAGCACTAAGGTGTGATTTTTATTTCACAATTCGTTAATTAAAATATTAATCTTTTATTCAAAATATTCATATGTACATGGTTTAAACTTGGAACGGTGTTTGCCACAAAAGACATATTTTTATATTTTCCCAATCGATTCGTAATTATTGATAGATATACAATGCACAGTTTAATTTCTTATAAAGGGTGTTTTTTTTTTTGTCACGAAACAATATATTATAAGCTACCAAAAATTTCGAGATGAATAAAAAGATATATTGGTAAAAAATAAAAGATACAGGATTTCTGTATTGGCCTTATTTGCATTTTTATACATTTAATATCGTTCAATATGAATAGGCGAATTTCCGACATAATATGTTTACTATTACAGCTTTTCTGTTATACGGAAGTGGTATTGTGTACGGTAATATTATGTAACGAGGTTTGTTGTAAAAAATTTTGCATGTGAAATTACTAGACGCTCACAATAATATAGCTAGCTATATCCACCATGTACACCATATCACAGTTGACATTTTTCACTGAAGGCTTTTTTTTATCGGTTTTTCATGTATACAATAAGTTAATGTTTAAAAAAAATTATCTGAGATTTGACGATTTAAATATAATGGTATGTACCTATATAAACTAATACATGATGTTTAAGCTTAAAAATGAACAGGAAAACTAATCTAATAGAAATATCTTTGTCGTTGCATACCGCAGAGTTACTTTGTCGAAACATAAAGTTTAATGATATTATTATTTTTATGAAAAATTTTACAAATTGTTGGAAATCCTACGTTTTATCAGAAACAAAAACATATTACAAAAGGTTTAATGTTTTAAATCATGATTTCAAGAAACAATGTAAAATATATAAGTTAAACATTGTTAAAATTCTTTACTCAGCATTTTTGTTTTTGAGAGATGTTATAGTTCATAGAAAACATTATATATTCATTAGGAAGTGAGCTTCACCACATTTTAATGAACTAAATCAACTTTATTTTTAATTTGAAAGTTCTAGATCAACAAAACAAAGTACGAGTAGGTAACCTATTTCATAGTTTGTAAAAAGCAGTCCGTTTCACGGAAAAATAATTATTAAATCATGCAATTTTGTAAATGTAAAACTATGAGTGCGATTATCGTATCACGGATTTAATATTAATACATTTTTCATATAATGCGTGTTATTTAATGCCACTTCTTAGTATGATAATATTAGTACTGATTACAAAACTTCTTTTAAGAATATACTAATTCTATTAAAGCCTCAAAACCTGCGATTGTGTAATTTTGTATTTTTTACTAAGCTACATCAGTTTGAACTATCATAATACTATCAATAATTGATAGTCTATCATTACATATTATGTAATGTAGTTTATAATTCATTATAATAATAATGTATACATTTATACATTTAATGAGAATGTAAATAATATAATACATACCTAATTGTGTTTTGTACAACATTACGGAATAATCAAAGTTGAACAACATTAATTTTAACATTTCACTGATTTACAGTCAATTTCTTTTTTTTTATAAGGTTTTTTACGTTTCCGTAAAGTGCATGAATAAAAATGTTTTAAACAAAAACATCTTAACTTAAACACGTACGTGTTGGCATATTCACTAAAAGTTTAAGTTACGGTAACGTTTACTAGGAAACAGTGATGTCTAGACGTTAAATCTGTTAGATTATAACCAACTAAAACTCACTTAATCAGTTTAAAAGAAGTTTAGCGAGAACTTCAAGTTCTGTAACGAATTTTGAACATATCTCATTCGAATTTCCCTAGTCGTCAGTGTCTTGTGAATAATAAACGCATTTTGTCATTAATATGTTATTTACCTTTTTTCTTCTTTACTCTTATCTGAGTGAGAAAAAAGTCTCTTACTTACTTACTTACTGTAAGAGGTTTGGAAATAATCTGTGCACTGATCATTTTTCACGAGCGTAACAAAAGTTAAAAGGCTTCTTTTGACTCTCTTTGGGTGTCGGAGTGTGAATATAATTAAAACTAGAACAATGGGCCAATCTCCATAGCGCGAACCTCAACAAATATGAACGGGAAAAAAATTACATTAAAGTTATTCATTTTATTTTAATTTTTTTGTCTTTTCACCTAGTAAATCTATAAAGTTTGTTAGGGTGGATCGTGTACAGCTTAATGGCCATATACCGGGCACACTATATCGTGGTAGTAAATTTTAAAATATGCAAAATACAATTTATGACTACTGAGCTACGTTATGGGACCCGGAAACATGCTGTATGGACATTATCAACGACCCTTTCATGTTTACGATTTCAATAGTACTTTTTAATAAAGGCTAAGTATATTATAAATGCATGTAATTTTTCCGATTTAAAATTTTAATATTTGTTAGATATTATTAAATTAAATTACAGAAACATTAATTTATATTATAATTAAAATAATAATAATACAAAATTCTAAAATATAATATTTACTCAATGTTCTTAAGTGTGTTCGAACGAATCACATTCACATACAAAAAGTTTTCCGGTGTCCTTATTTTTTAAAAATAGAATTTGATTTTAAGCTTTGAATACAATAGAATACTTTTTGTTATGATGTAATTCAAAGCTTATAAAAATACAGAAAACCAATAATAATTACCATGCAAATCAAAGTTTCAATACTTTTAACGTGAAAACATAAGCTTTTTAAATTTCCGTAATGTTGATTTATTTGTATTATAATTTATAATTCAATAATGCCGATTTTGCAAATTAGTTCCATTTACTATATAGTCTATAATAGTACTTAGATGTTACAATTTTACTTGCAATTTTTAAAATATGAATAATTTTTGTTATAAATAGGCTTTACCGGTATTGAGACGGACTAATAGGGAGAAATTCTTAGATACCTACACTATTTATTTCAAATTAATCACAAATTAAGATATAATAATGATCTGATTACAGATGTGCAGACAAAATTAATCAACGATTATTCTCAAGGGGGTACATACACTGCGAATGATAAAAATGTGGTGGAGGCCATATTTGTATTACAGACAGGAATATACATTATACGCATGACACTTGAAAACTAATCAATAATCGTTTAATTAAAAAAATAAAAAAATAAATATGTTCAGTGTAAAATATGTATTGAACACATTTAATTTATGTTTATAAAAATACATTTAACAAAGGAAAAACCGAAAGAACAGTTAATTCAAAGTCCTCAGACATTCAAGCGATAACACTTTATACAGTCACGTAAAAATAATAACACTCGAACTACCAGATATTTCAAAAAGAAAAGTAGGTACAATCGATTTTATTCGACAGTGAGGCGTTATTGGTTCACCGATTTTTCCGAAAACACAATGCAAAGTATAGGCACCTTGCCCAATACCTCTCAGCGGCATTTGCATAATTATATTTTTGTCGGGGACAAAGCAAACCAATCCAATCGTATAAAAACCCATTTGACATTTAATGCACTTCTACACACACTCGTTTTTAATATGTCAACCGCGGTAGGTACAGGTAAATAACTGAGTCGTAAGTTATTGTATAGTATTGGAATTATAAATTATAATAATGATATTCATTAATGTCTTACCTTGTAGAGCCACAGTCTTCGGAGACCAATTTATAACATCTGAAACAGGTGAATTACGAAATCAGTTTAAGTGCTATATTATAATATTATACATAAAATATGACATACGTAAGTATGTACCAAATCATCGGTAATTTTAGAAGGCATTATTATGATATAGATAATATTTTACTATGAAAAAATTCTACTAACGTGTGACCACAAAATCAATAAAAACAAGGCGATACCAATCCATTGACTTTAATACGGTCGTACATCGAAATTAACGAATTTTATCTTAGCTACACGTATACACTATACACCGGCAAAGGTGTCCACCATAAAATTTAAATCTCAATGTAATTTTAGAACTCGGAGATGTCAAAACGTTAGTCGTTTAACTGCGAGAGCCTAGAGCAGCGAAAAGGTAGATTTTGTAACGAACAATTTTCAAAAAGTGATTTTCTTTTAAATTAAAAAAAAATACGCCGACAGTAAGAACAAAATATATAGTAACTTACTTGCTGTTACAATATTTTTGTCTGAATTTTGTTAAATATTCAGTTCATAAATACATTTTTATTTATTTTCATTACACCTAAAGCGAGGTACCGATGTGAACCAAAACCGAGATGTATAATATTATATTTAAATTAAATCACAATTTATTCGTGGAAAATAAAAACTAATATACGGTAAAAGTAACTTTGTTCTCAGTTACTTAAATCTGTATTTGGTCGTTGTTATTTTGCTCCAATTTATTGCTATAATCTATTTTCACATAATTTGTACGTTTTAATTAATAAAACTGTTTCTCGTTGATGTACAATTTTACAAAAGATAATAACCATTCTTATGAGAAATAGATTCAATTTTGGTTCTATATATCGGAGGAATAAAAAAAAAAATGGATTGAAATCGAATACACCAATGTTCACTATATGTTGTATTGTCGCCTAGAGACACTTACCATCACTTTCAAACTAGATAATATATTATGACTATATTTTGAGTAAAATAGGGTATTGTTAGATATGGTGGGCTCGAAATCAAAAGGTTCTAAATTGATTTTTTAAAAATCGACTTTTTCTTATTCATAATATAGGTTTAGTTATTAATGATCTATAATTAAATAATTCACATTATCGGTTTGTTTGCCTTAAGTTTTGTTTAAAACAAAAACGAATTTCAAGATTAAACGCAGATAAATTTCATACATTTTCATATTTGACAATCATAAAAAAATCGTTCCGAATTAATAATATATTATTTCAGTTTAATATCAAAAATTGCTCTGCTGAACAGTATATAATGTTTTGAGATATAACCAATCACCACCCACGATATCGCGATGTTAATAATATTATCCGATCCTATATTGTATTTCTAAAGACATAATTAAAGCCCACGTGCTGATTAAAATGATGTCTTTGCATTCAAATAAACAACCGTACATCTGGCAATGACGTGAGTCGAGATCAATGTTTTCAATTAAAATCCTTCAAAGCTTGTTTTATAATATTTTTCCGCTATCAATATGTTGGAATTTTTTTTCTTTCTTCTTGCACGCGTCGGGCCTTTGGAGGAAAAGAAACATTTTTTTTTTACACAAGGTACTCAATATAATAATAATAATAATAATAATTTATTTATACAACCTACGAAATCCACGAAAGGTTTGTGTTTTTGACGTGTAGTTTCTCGCAAAGAGAACTCAATTATAACACACGCGTATTTTTATGGCATACCTACATACGAAACACAGGCAGCAATATTCTCACAAAAATTCGTGTGCTCCCCCATTCGTCAGCCTTCCGGCAACACCATATTATCGTGTTTGGTCGATAGCAGAAGAGAAAAAAAACGTATCGTAAACATACGTACGATAATATTTGAACTATCGAATGTCAGATATTATACCAAAGGTCTTAGGCGTTTTAAAACATATATATTACTATGTTGGTAAGGAAAATAAAAAAGACAATAAAACTGTCTTTTGAACGTATTCCAATTACACGTAACTCGTTACCACTGACAGTGCCTATACCTACCTATACATTTCCGACACGGCACATGCACGTGATTGAATTCGAACATGAATGGCATTGCATTGCCGCAATATCAAACATAGAGTATATAAAGACAATAATATTGCACGACTGTTAAAAACCGACCTTATACTATAGCTGATAAAGTCGTGTTTAGATTATTAATACGTCGTACAGTAGGTATATATTGTTCAGTTTAAATTGCAGTCAAACACTGTGGCTGCAATCATCTTTAAACAAATTCGTAATTTTCAAGCGACAGAAAATATATAGTGTGGTGTTATAAATAAATTATAAACGGTCGATTTCGGGTTAAGTGTATACTACGAAATCGTGTGAATTTAGAATAAAAATATTACATTGAATAATTGCGCACTCGCTATGTTTAAAGTTAATGTATGTGACGAAAACTTTAAATTTATACGAGTCCGTGCGTGTACGACTGACTACTATGGGTGGTCCCATAAAAAGTTAAACGATTTTTGGTTAAACAGTTGTACATTTTAATTATAATACAACAACTGTATAATAATTGTTGTGCAAAATTACACATGATAATTATATGTTAATCTACATCATAATCACTAGCCATACTTGGAAGATGTATTATAATATTGTAAATGTGATGTAATTTTAGCCTTCGGGTGTCTATAATAACATTCCAATATTATCATTGAAACACTTTAAGTTATTTTAATTATTACGAAGTAGTGACTGTAGTGACTTATTGTTTCAATAAATTTATATTGAATGATAAAGGAATGAAATAATTCTATAACGACATTAAACAAACTAAAACTTTTTAACTCGAAATAATATACAGCTTCCTACAGTACCTATGTAAGATAATAATGATAATCTGTATTGTTTATTTTCTTTGTACGAGAAGTTTTAATTTTCACTCCAAAGAATAATATATCTAATATTTATTAGTTATTACAACCACCCGCACACGCATAGAAAATATGTTTTATATTGCATAAGATTTACTGCAGAAAACGATGGAACGTTTAACACCGTTATCGCTATTTTAATATCAATATGTGCGATAGGGTGGGGACGAGAAGCAAACCATAATATAATATTATAGAAGTATACATCATTTGCTGTTGCCGACGTTGCGATGATGGGGGGGGGGGGGAGAAATGATCAACAAAACAAAATAAACGAATTTATTATGCTCGATATACGAAAAGAGCTTTTTAAAAAGTAAAATGTTATTCAGGTGACTTAAATATATTATATAATATAATATATTATCATATACAGTGTAGTGATTTATAACATAATGGTTTTTCACCATTCAAATTATTCATAAAATTCATAATATAGCTCAATACGCCACGCGCAAACGCCGTAGATATGTAAAATATAGGTATACGACTACAGTTGCATTTTTATATTCCGTCCGTGTTTTTACAATACAAATTGTTGATGTTTTCAATTACAAACGATGCTAATGCAACATTTCAATGTTGACTATAAAATTGGTATTTTTTCGTATTATTATTATTATTTGAAACGCCGAATCAAAAACTATCACGCAATACAAGTCCCACAAGTATGAAACGGAAATTGTTGAAAAGGCTTTGTTTGCTTCGTCCGATTCCTCTGTTAATTTCACAATAATCATAACATCGCAGTAAACCGAATGTATTATTTTTTGGACGAAAAATACAAATTTGTTTCAATTATGATAATATAGCAGTCATGCAGTTAAAATACAGAAAACAGATTATTTATTGTTTTTCACAGATTCAAAAATAAATATTATCTACAGCTGATTATTAAAAGCTTATATTCTTCGTATAACGTATTATTATACCTATCTTTTAAATATTATACATAAGTCTCGTAATATTTACTGTCATAAAAGTTATTTATTCGTCAGTTTTATTAACGGGACTTAACTGAGCAAGGCAATAGTATCCGAATAGCAGGCGCGTGAGGGGGGGAGGTGTGGGTGATCGCCCTTCGTAAGTCGTGAGATGTTCTGGTTTTGCTAATAGATAAATAAATTTTATAAATTTAGTTGATTATTGTTAAAAGTGATATTCAAGATTAAAATGTTTTCGCTGGTGAAAATTAATATTAGTTGATACTTGATTTAACTTGGGTAATATATTATTCGTTAGTTTACAGGAATAGGGATATAATCCCTAAGAAAAATACGCAGTAGGGGAGAGTGTGGTAAGTTGACGAGTCGGGTAAGTTGACGAATTGATTATAATTCTTTACAAATTATGATATCAATCGATATTAGTAACCGATTACATACATGATGTTACGAACAACTAATTTCTCGATAACGAGGTTATTCTGATAAGAATTAAATATTTTATGGATGTTTCTTCCCCAAACCACGTTTTGATGAAATTGTTGGTTCATTTAAAGTAACGATTTCCCGAATACCGTAAGCATAATTATTAAATCGATTTTACACTTAAGAAACTGTATTTTATTACCTATATTTTGAATATATTTATGATAACTATGATAAACTGCAGTTTATGATGAATAATTAAAACGTTTAAAAAAAATTTGTGGGGCAAGATGACACGAGTATCGTCAACTTACACCTGTACATTAAATAAAAGTATACAATTTTTAGAACAACTAATTTATTAGGATTACAATGGTGAGAAACTACAAAAGAATAATAAATTGTACTATTTTGTGAAATTGAACTTTCATTGTGTATACAATTTGTATGAAACATTTTAATAAAATTAAATAAATAAATTCCTTAAATGTAATTTAATTAAAAATTATGTTCAATAATTTACCTTGAGTAATTCATTATAAAATGTTTAATATTATCATAGATTAAATATGCAAAATATTTATTCTATATTTCATTGATTTATCTATGTAATAATTTACACAAGTAAACTTAAGTAAGATGACGAATTCAGAATTTTTTTTTGTAAAATTTATAAGTGATAAACCCTTTAATATTAAAGCTTGAAATTATTACAGGTTATTCTTCATATTTAAGACAATGCTTATACAAAATTTCAAGATTTTCCCAATATTATTTAATAATGTAAATATAAATCAATCCTTAAGTTCGTCAACTTACCACACTCCTATCTTTCTGCAAAATAATATATGAATATTTTAGATAGATAAGTTTTTTTCATTGTCAACGCGTAATGCTGATGTAGTATGCAATTATAAATCTATTACTCGTAGATAAAAATCTATAGAAGGTAAAAATCTATTATTATGATTGCAAAAAAAAAAAAAACAAAAAAAAAATGCACTCGATTTGTTTTTCGATTTTACAATATATAATAAGGAAAAAAAACATCGACGGGTTAAAATGCCGTTTGGGACGTTTTCTTTTAAATTATCCGGTATGTGCATGGTAAGCCAGCGCATTTGCACGACTGATAAGTATATATTGACGACGAAGAAAGTACGCGTACTGGAGCATAAGCTCCTCCGTTCGGGCGGGGTCGTCAGCGGCTGTGGCTGAGAGCGGATGGGTGAATTTTATAAAGGACCGTAGCAGCCTGTAAGATTACGTACAGAGTTTCCCTGTTACGGAAGTAATACCGTTAAATAGGATACTGTGTAGGATTTACTTATCGACATGTTTAGACGATGACCGATCGACGGTGTAATTTCTCTGCAGACTCCGCCGCCATTTTTGGCCCCCCCGACCCCGAGCTTCCCGTTACGATCCCACTTCACCAATTTCAAAAATCCAATTATTTTTAACCGATGAACAAATAATAAACACCATACGCGTATTCGTGACCGTAGCGCATTTGAGTATTTGTTTGTTCGCAAAATAAAATACTCGCTGTGTAAACTCTACAGGTACTGTTTCAATAAATATTAAATATAATATATTTATTAAACACATTTAATACATTTATTTATTTTTTAGGGTCTCTAAACACGTGGAAATCCCTGGATCAAATAATGTAATCAAATAAAATCTACTCTATATTACGATTGAACGTATTGAAATGATTCGCGAACATTTCGTTGCGTTTAAAATGTTGCATTAATACGACTGTTCTTGACGAATAATTATACGATTTCGTAATATACAATTAAATTAAAAAATTTAAATCAATGATGTGAGTACGGCGTATCTACTACAAATAAACAAATAAGAATAAATCGGAAAAATTCGGAGCACCTATATACACGTAATATTAATATTTAATAGTACACAAGGGCTAAATACAAATTAAAAATTATTTATTATTTAAACAACGATTATAAAATATATTATTGTTACAAATTCGGAAAATACACAATATTATATTATGTACTTAATTTGACCAACGTTGGTACGATGCTGAGGTTCTTGAAAAAATAACTTGGTCTGGTTAAATATAGGCAGAAGACCTTTATATTATTATATTACGGTATTAAATTATATAATTTCTTTTTATCTCGTTTTTTATCGTCGGTTTCCGAAAATGTTTACCATATAACAAATCCATACTATATTATATAAATATTGGTTGTATTTATGATTAAAAACAATAACAAGAAGACAGCTGCAATTCAGAAGCACATTAACTCAGTCACGCATAGGAAAATATAGTAAAAATAGATTTTTATGAAGTTCGTATCTTTTTTTTTTTTATAGGAAAACGCGCAGCGGTTTCCCAAAGGGGGATGAAATCTTGCTCATCGACCTGGAATCACGATTCGTCTACATTATATAACCGAGAGAGTACATTTTGCCCATCTCTGGATTATATAAAACGCTGGAACCCTTAGGACATCAAGGTTTAGGTCTAGATTGTAATCCAAGAGTGTTTTATTGCAGTGGAAGCGATTCTATGCAGTGGAAGTAGTCCGTGTCCGGTGAAAAGTCGCGCTTCGTAATTATTTATGGTACCATAAAACATTTGCTTATGAAATAAGAATAAATAAACTTTATTTTCGCAGGAACTCTTTATACTCGTAAAATGCACGAAAGTTCAGTTGCTTTTTTAACGTCCCGAATACCCTCAGTGACGCGTTACAAACGTAGGTTACGCCGATGAAATATAACGTTGTTAACTTTGTTATTAAAAAAAACCGTACCTATGTACAAGAAAACGTTATTCATTTCAGACGAACGTTGTTTTTTTTTATATACACGCGTATATAATATAATATTATTGTTTTTTTAAAAATATTTATTTATTGTTATAAGACAATATCTTCTAGCGCTTTTGGTACGATTGTTTTATTTTTTAAAATCCAAAAAAAATTGGTATGAGGGTCGAAGGTGTTCCGACGGTCGTGTATAGAATATAATCTTAGTGGTCAAGTCCTGAGATCGTCCGCGATGAGTTACGGTGCGTATTATGTTAACTATACGAAGGAATTCGCGAAATACGAGATATATAGTTACCGACTAACAGGAATACAATATAACATTGTGAACATATCTACTATCGGATATACTGACGGGTCGGTAGTCGAGGTCTAACAGCGCGGTGAAATTTATGACTGTCCGACATTCACAATACATTTGTTAGAATCGTGTAAAATCGTTCGGAACATTATTCATAGTAATATAATAATATAATAATAGCATCTAATTAACGCGACAGAAACATGACCGGCGTTATTTTAATAATATCATACATCCGGACAGTGGATGTCGTCCGGTCGATAATATTATGTTTTATCTTATTTCGTGTATCACTCGAGTACTTGACACATAGGTACCTACGGCTATTATTGTTTGGATAACCACTGGGAATACTTCAAGCAGTTTATCAGTTGAACTAATGTATCGTCGAACTGATATAAATAAAGTTATATGACGCAAATGTATATTATGCTGATACAATTTATAGGTGGGTACATTGATTGTAGTAAACTCTCTACAATATTGCTACAATGAAATTTAATATTGACTCCGATTAAAAGTGTATCCATTGAACAAATAGAGACATTGGTGTACTGATTTCGATCGTTTCTGGTTGTTCTATAGCTAGGACACGGCTTCCTCGAGTAACAGCGCACAAAAATTTGCGTTCGCAGCCCCGATTGGATTTTATAATGACATGATAAAATCATAAAACATTATATTATTCGAAATCGAAACTGACTGTCACATTTCGAAAAACAAAATCGTTTGTCGCATGTGATCATGCAATTCTATAAATGGGTTCGTAATTCGTATGTCGACATAAGTTGACAAAATAAAAGTGTCTTAAAGAAACTGATGTCAACTATACTTGACGTGAGGACTATATTAGCAAATAGGGTTTTCTGACACATGTTTTTTTTTTAACAATAACACAAATCATATGTTTTTTTTTTGCCTTTATTTTATTTATTTGACAGCTATATGTATGTTTGTATGTATGTATGTATGTATGTATGTGTGTATGTGTTCACATATGTGTGTTTATACGCGCATGCGTATATTACACGTGTACGAAAAGTTTTATTTTATAAATTTAGTTTGATGTGCACAAAATACATATCATTCAATTAATGAAAAACGATTTTTGATTAAGTTTAAGTCAAGATTAGTACTCGAAATTATTCACTCACGAAACAAATATCATGACACGTATGTTAGTCACTGCAATATACAGTGTAATCGAGCCTATCGTTATATGACTATATAAGAGGTTTAGGGGGTGTAATATTGAATGTACTACAACTGAACATGCATATTATTGTATACTATTATACTAGCCGTGGGGTATACGCAACGTCGGCTTAAAGGAAATCAGCAAAAAAGACAGTCCCTGATTAACATATATTATAAAACTATGGGGAAACCACTCTTTGTATTTCTCGTTTTGAATAAACGCGTATATACCGTTCAAACTGAAGTATAAACATAGCTTACCTGTGTTACACAAATTACCGATAAAATGTTACTCTGTCCCCATCTAAGACCCGCTTTAGTTTGTAAGACGCGCCTCGGTAGGAATCGATTAATAATGTTATACTTCCAGTTGGTATTTTTTGTAATAAGTATGTAGGTTTATTTATCCGATTTTAACGTTTTGACTATAAATTTTATATTTTGAAAATAGGTTTTGTAATAATAATAATAATGAGTGCGTGTAAAAGATGTTACGCTTACGTCCTCTTAACTCGATTCGAACTCGTCTGGTGCAGTTCTCGTGTACAATTTACGGCCTTAAACGGGCGGTCAGGTGGTTTCGCGAAGCTAACAAGACACAGGGCGGGACAAGAGAGATAATATATTATACAATATACGTCCGAGAACAGTATTTTATTATAGAGAAACTTTTATACACCAGTATAATATACACGCTCCGTTGCACGAAATATGAACTTTTACAGACACTGCATTATACATAATATATATATTACCTATTTATTTATAATATTATCCGGTGTTTGCGGCCTCGGGTCGCAAAACGTGAACATTATGCACCCCCTCCCAAAAAATCACATCATTTAAGACTGTTTACATCTAGCTGATAACTACTGTCGGTCAAATGTTAGTCGACTACAGCGTGTATATGGCGATCACGTATTTGTATGTATTATATATGTATACATCTTACGGGACAGCCCAAAATAAACAATAGTGTAAAAGTGAAACATATTGCAATGTTTAAACATTTTACCAGACTCGAGACATTCCGGAGCTCAACCCCTTGGCCAAAAGCGATTGTTGTTTGTTTGTCGTTGGAGCACTAATGATTGTATTTGTGGAAAAAAAAATAAAACAATATCGATAAACACCTCGAGGATACGTGTTCAACGACGCGTCCGTGCGTATCATACATGACGTTGTCTCGCTCGATTACGCTCATGAAATCAATTAACTCACTTGCTACTTTATACCTACACCGTTATTGTATACATCCTTATAAGTATCGCGTACAATGGTAAAACGTGAACGTCGAATAACTCAGTGTTGTTCCTTTAAATTATCGAGTGAACGTTTTATTTTTCCAACAGTTAACGTAAACGTACCACAATAATAAATTAATGATAATAATTATTATTTTCATGAATGGTTCCCGAATACACTATTTCGTTGTACTTCCACAGTCATCGATCGTTCAATTAACAGCGGACAACTGTTTTTAATCGTGCAAACTCATTAGCGCATATTATTCTTTTACGGCGATGTTTATTAATTTTATCAATTGTGAAAAGAAAAAAAAATACACGAATGACGCTCAGTATATTATCAAATCATAAACAACACACATATTTATTTATGCTTTATTTGTCTTTTATCGAAGAAAACTCACAGTCTTTACAATAAACCATTTTTTAAACTTTTTTAAAAGTTTTTACTAAATTACGGATTACTTTTTTAATTTCATATTCCCAAAAACAATACTTTTTATAGTAATTCGATGTAAAATAATAGAATATTCACTTAGCAGCATAGGGGTACACCAAAAATTGTTGATCATCTATTCCGCTCATTTAAATTTTAAATACTATTATAGAGGATAATTCCAAAATTTGATTTTTATATACCAATATAGTCCGCTAAAAATTATGGACATGAAATTAAAATTATAATATGTTGTCATTCTAAACGTAAATTAAAATACGTAGAAAATATGAAATCAATATTTTTTTATAACATTGTTTATTTTAATACCTAATGTTAATCGTTTTTATGCAATTGGTGTTCTATGATAATAAGATATTTCTGTATAATATGTATCATACACACGGTTGTTACGTATGTTCAAATAAACGTATTAAGTAAAAAAATATTATATTGAATGATATCTGACGGTTTGTTGACTTGCTACACGGTTGTCAATATGGTCACTGACTAGAGTTGTGACATTTGCAATCCGAATAACAGGAAGCTGTTCATAATGCTATAACCCCGAGGGATAGTTGGTAGAGTCCAAACCAAAAGCAAAAAAATGTCGTTATCAAAATTGAACCGAGAAAAAAATATATACTCATACCGGCCAGTGTTTGCACTTCACTGATCCTTTAGATAAAAGAAAATTTTTCCGCGTACGTGCTTATCTCTCCTGTCCTTTTTTTTGGCTTTACCTCATGCACTCCATCTTCTATATATATATTATATTTATTTTTTTGTTCAACCAAAAATAGTTATTACGTACGATAGTAAAAAAAAAATGGCATCGCAGAAGAATTAGAACGAAAGTTAGGTATTCCATTTCTATATTGATACTCCCTTCAATATATTAAAAAAAAAATAGTAAAAAATACTACACATATAACAGTCAGGAAACCGATTTTAAATATCATTTTCAAATAATATAACATATTATTGCGCACTTTAGATAATATGATATTTCAATGGATGAATATTACATTCAATCACTTAGATATTTTTAGATAAACTAACAAGGCTTACTTATCACTGTATTTTTTTTCTTCACTATATAAAAAATAACGCACATAAACTAAAAATTATAATGTCCCACCACATATGTATGTGTTTAGTGACTAGCGGTGAAACGATAGAAACGTTTTTAATTTCCATTTTTGAATTGAATAAATAATTCCTATATTATAAAGAATAATTTTTTTTTTAGTAAATCGTTTTCAAAGTGAAAGTCGAAAGTTGACAATTCCCTAAGACAATCTCAGTCATACACGACTGTAAAATATATTTTATTTTGACATAAATTATTTGAAAATCTAATTTATAATAGTAAAATAACATTTACATTTACATTTAAATTTACATATAAAATAAACACTTTATTAAGGTCTTACTGTATACGGGCTTATGTTCGGTGCAATTTTGCTGCTTGTCAAAAAACGTCTCTCCATTTATGGCACTTTATTATCCTGGTTGCAGCTGTTTTAAATGTATAATGTCATTTACTAAATTTAACGATTATAATACACAATGGCAATAATTTAAACTGAAAATTCTCGTCGGCTAATATATATGTTCTTTTGAAAAAGCAAGCACACATAAACTGAATATTATTTGATTTGCTTTTATATTTTGTTTGTTTATTTAATATCAAAAATATAAATATTTTTCCAATAGTATTTAAAACCAGATAAAATGAACATCAATTAGGTATGTAGTAATAAAGGAAAAATGGACAGAATGTAGATCTTGGATGTTTGAGCACTCGTCTCAATTCGATTACTACAACACAAAATAGTAGTGAGTAATAACGATGTATTGGAAAGCAATGCAGCAAAATCATCGAGTTTGAAAAATGATTACCAGCTGAGTAAGTTTAAACCCAAGTTTGTTGACGTTACGTCGACTTTTTAGACTGGGGTTTTTTTACTAGATTTTCACTACGCCAATACAAACTACCTTCTGAGAATTTGAAAAAAATAACTTCTTCTTGGAAGGTAGGCATCATCTAAATGTTGAATTATAACGATGCGAGCTGTTAAGTTAAGACTTGGTTAGTAATTCTTATAACACTTCAAAACAAATAATGAAAGTATGTAATAAATATCATTATAAAATCAATGAGCACAGCCTTTTCATTGACGATACGAAAATAACCAATTGAAAGCCTTTGCATTAAAATAAATTCTAGAATTAAATAATTTATAATACAAATAAATACGCACAAAATCATATTTTGTTCACTATAAGTAATTAGAAATAAAATATAATATTTTCCATAGATATCTTCTGGATTATAATTATCAATATTATCATGGCAATGAAATTATGAATTAATGTTTTTCTTGGATATTTATTTAATTAATTATAGTGAATACTTTGTATTTATATAGTTGGCAATGCTATGCTAATGTTAATCATTTCCCAAACGAGTATAAATTAACATTAAAGTCAATATTGAAAATATTCTATCAGGAACGGACAAGTAATGATTCCCCAATTCAACTAAATTAATTAATCAGAAACAAGAAAAATTCTAAAAATCATAAATTAAATTTATTTATTCAAGTCAGTACAGCAAATGCAATTCGATTCTACACTAATGGTGATTTGTTTGATCTTCCACGCAAACAAGCAGATTGAAACGATTACATAGAGCTCTTTGATTTGTAAACACTTCACTACTTTCGTACTTTTATTTAAAAAAAAATAGAAAATGTTTATTTTATTATTTTTTGACGACTTCATTAAGCCCTTAACAATTCGTTTATTTTTCATTCAACAGTATGATATTATTATAAAAGCCAATTTCAAACTTCCATATTCATCTGAATATTAATTTATTATATTTCTACGTTCAGTCTTGATTTCTATCAGTTCTATTCTTATTCTAAAGTAACTACCTATATAACTAAATTCACGATCTTAAATGCATATACTTTAGTATATTTGTATGTTATCTATTTTGTCTATATCCGAATAATATCCTATATATTTAATACCAACAGTAAATGTTACAACAATACACACAAATTATTTTCAATAAAATTCATCTAGTTGGATTCATTTTTAGACATATAGGTATACTACAATACGAAAAATAAATACTTTTAGAATAGAAAATGTATAGAAGTCATCCTTAGCAACTATCTGTAGTGACAAATGTTAGAAAAGTTTTCTGAACTAAAAGTTTATAGCCAAAACGTTCATATAAGTTTTAACACGTGTTTCCAAGTATTTAATCTGATTTCCAATACACTTTTTTTTAAATACAACCTTAAATTGATAAAGTTAAATTAAAAATAAATAAAATAATATGATATTTACATTCATTTTTACAATTTAAACAGTTATATCACCATTAAAATGAATTAATAAAAAGGAAGGTGAATTGTATGGAATAATTATTTTAACTATAATTCTTAATGAAACAATGTTTATTTATTTAATTTTTAATACTAAGAATCTACGAGATTAATATATAGGTATTAAAAATGAACATTTTAAAACCATTCATGTGTTTAATGTAACAATATCTAGGTTTCTGAAATATTATGTACATAATATTATATTTGATATATTGTAGGTAGGTAGTACTGTATATACTCATCTGTGTATCAGTGAATAATTAACAGAACAGACTTTTAATTAATATGTTGTAGCAGTAATATTAGTTGTATTATTGGCCTAGATAATAATATATTGAAAATAATGTATTCTATAGTGGTTATGTTCAATTGAACCCTTTATGTAATAACCCTTCTGCGTGAATTTATAAAAGTGAAAATTATTGAAGACTTCATGAGCTAAAGAGTTATTATTAATTGGTATTACTATAATAATATTGTTCATTTCAAAAATTAAACAAACCTCTTTCTTAAAATATCATTAATTGTAATTGGAAATTGTTAAAATTCGTATCTAAAAAATAAATAAATACATTTGATATCTCGAAAGGACTGTTCTGCAATATAAAATAAACTTAGTGACGTAAGAAAAAAAAAATACTGATAAATGATCAATATAGTTGTATTGAATATTTCTGTTTATAGTAAGTAATGCATGAATTTACAAACTATATTATAATGTTTAAATATTATGTCTAAAATTTCAATAAACATGAACAGTTGACAAATTAATTCGTCAAAATTCTTTGAATAATGTTTTCGTTCGAGTAAAACCTTTGATATTCATCAAAGTTTAAATAACTACCTACACACGTTCCAACCAATAAAAAATTGATCGGAGAAAAAATATAATATTTTACTGAACCTTGAAAAAAAAGTAATTAAATGAATCGACTCGTATTTGTTTTTTAGTTTACATGTCTTTGAAAACGTTTCCTGAAACAATTTTCCAGACGAATTTTATTACTTATTACTGCCGTCGACTTTGAGTTCAGGTACAGCCATGTGATAGTAGCTATTTGCGATTACAGAGTCAGTATAACGACGGTTGGTCTATTACAATTTAATAATAATATTTGCTCTCTGAGCGCCATTTTAGCTCTGGAATCATCTAATCTCTCAAACGATATTGTCCAGGGAATCCATAACATTATTACCATGATGCCTAAAAGGATAGAATTTATGTGAATTCCTTCCCATACGGATTTTACTGGCAATGAAAAAATAGAATCATTAGCTAACGCTAGGTAACCATTTTACCTAATAAACCCATCCACAACCGTAACTACATTTAAAAATATATATATGGGTATACACTGTCAAGATGTAGCGAGTAACTCTGGAAGAAATATTAAAATATGACTAACAAACTAAAATAATTAATATTAATAAAATATGGCGTACTCCACCTCAGGAGGTAAACCAACCTAACCTCGCAGTTCAGTCATAATTACCTCGGACGAGCAAGAATCAGACACTCCAACCTTACACGACAAATAGATATTATGTACTTAATGTAACACGATGTCCAACTCATCTACAGTCAATGTGATGAACCACTCACAATAAAACGCATTGTTCTAAATTGTCCGATATTCGCCCCGTAAAGACACATACTAATCCACCTCAATAGGTCATCAACCATAATAGGAGCACTCGCGAGGAACAGCACGTCCACAATAAACATAAATGAATAACTCATAGCTTTTTAAAAAAACATAGGCATTTTCGAAATATAACAGATATTGAGATATTTAAATATTTAACTATAGGTAGGTATATGTAATTAAATTAAAAAAAATGTGTATGTATACCATCGTCATGCTACCAGAACTAACCGGTTAACTGTGTAATTAATGTTAATGTAATTGTTGGCTAATGACCCAGTTGTGGAGGCCTTTATTCGTCATAATAAAAAAAATAATAATAATAATCCTACCTATAATTATTACATCGCAGTTGTGGTGGTTGGTGAAACCACTATATTATTATAACACACCTACAACAGTGGCATTTAGTTGGTCGTAATACATAAATACGTTAAACTGTGCACGCGTATCGTCGACTAGTTTGACCTACCCACCGTGTTGTTAATATACGCGTTATGTATAATATTACATTATTACTGTGTGTATGGCTGCTGACCACCCGGAGTAATGAACCACCAATGGTCAAACATACACATAACTATATATAATATTATATATAACAATATCTGACATAATATGTGAGGTAATTCGTGTATATATTATTATATTATAATGAGCATGATACGCGTACATAGAGCTATAATAATATCGTGTTTGTACCGATTATTCAGGCACGACCGCGGTAGTGGTTTAATTCGCCAGAACGGGCTAGACACGTTACACAGCTGATCCTATCCGCGTCGCAGTAAACTCACATCCCCGCCACCCCTTCGACACCGCGCAGAACAGACTTATCGAAAAGCGCCTCCGATCCGTACAATATATATTATTATATTATATCGTTGTGTACGTAATTCAGCCAGTAATCCGGTATAATATAGATCTAGAGCAGTCTAATCGTCGGTTTTGCTGATGCCCCTGCGCCATCACAATATTATTATAAATTATTATTATTTATTACGTAAAGTTGGGCGGCGTAATGAATAGGCAATATAGGTACACCGCACCGGCGTAGAAAGACTCCGGTAACTACAGGCTACGGCCGAAAGTCGACAAAAAAAATGTTCGATTCACCTTAACGTCGAAATGGCACTCGGCATAATATTGCACGATAATTAATTATTTGAACACGCCCGTGTCTTACTTTGAAGCAATAAACACTATAGCTGATGTCAAAACACGATCGGGAAGGTGAGCTATAAGATGTGTAAATAAATTGGTGGGCCATTCAATAAGTGCGCGACGCCCATTTTGCTTGTCGGAGTTCAAGGTCTTGCTAATGCATTTAATGGCCGATTGAAGTCGTGCAACGCGCCGGAGCACCAGTTTGTTGAGATATTTCTCTGTCTAATTGCGTGTGATTTTTCTTGTTTTCGAGGGTTCGAAAACTATTTATGGCTAAAATCCGTACTTTGGAGAGCCGCCAAGTACAATTTTCCGGCTTAGTTCACCTTCAAATAATATTGGCCCAATCAAATGATCACATACGATTTCAGCGAACAAATTTTTATTTTTTTCATTACATGTGGTTGTATCAAACTGGACGTGGGCAAAGTAGACTCAAATCAGTCATTGCGCAGTTCAAATCACTTCCTATCTAATTTATGAAACATTCATCGGCTGTGGTTAGCTAGAACGTATAACGATTAATGAATATAAAACTTGCGGTTCGAACGACCATAGTTTATAACAAAAATGTCTATAAACACTTCAACAAGCATCTTTTTTTCATATGGTTAGATAAAATAAAAAGTAGGTAGTACAAAAGTAAAATATGATATAGTAGTAAATATTATTATTCGTGTGAAGTGAAAAGTGAATTATCGTAACTCATGAGAACATCATTTATACGTATATAAAAAAAAAAAAACAAATGTTAAGTCGTCAAAAAAAGGATAACATTTTATCGCGTTTTCAAAGAGTTCTCAAAATTCAAATTGTTCACTCTAGTATAATTATTCACAGCTTTAAAGAAGAGTACATAAAATAGAAAAATTTAAAACCGTCTTGAACACTTGAAATTTGCACATATTACATAAATTAGATAAACTAAATAAATAAGTTATTATAATATTTGACACGTGAACGAATTTAAAATTTCCATTTTGAGTATTAATTTCGAAAAAAAAACAATTTTTTTAGATTTGTCAGAAAATTTTTGAGGGCAAGTAGTTTAAACTGCGTTAAAAAATATACTAAGTGCTAAATCCAATCCGTGACTTACCGTTGTCTATCTAGGTTGAATTATTTCATAAAACTAGGTACACTGACGCGAATTTTCAGTGAACTGAGCTATACTAAAACTGAGATACGATGTAGTATCCTGCGTACTTATGTACTATATATAGGATATGTCACAAAAGAAAACTGCACCCGGTCTAAGCCGGGATATTCAGCTAGTTTACTATATTTTTATGGGGGACTCACTCCCGGACTTGTATTATTTGATATAATATTGCCAGCAAAACAATAAACATGTCTAGCTTATCATAATATTGCAACAATACAATATGAATTTATAGAATATTATTGGAATTACGTTAAAAAAAATAACACGGCCGATTGCGTTCTAACTCCCCACCCCCTGTCACTGGCCAATTACACCCACACGGCCACTCGAACAATATTTATGACTGTAAACTGTGTATGCCGTTAAAAGACATAATAATTATGTCGCAAACCCGTGTCTTTAATAATGCAAACAGTAATAATATTTATTAATTACGTATTATCACTACTATATTATTATTTTATAACTATGACGATAATAATAATTATAACATAATATCATGTTTACGGTGTTTAATCTCGACTTGATCTCTCCTATCGCTCAGTGCCGTGGTTTTAGCCACATCGCCCTATATAGTTCGCGCAAATCCCGCAACGATATAATTCTAAATTTTTCCTTTTAACAGCCCATTTGTCAGATGTACGCGAAATACGTCTTCATCATTTCTTTATTCGTTTAAACATTAATAACAACGAACGGCTTTTTGATTTATGCTATCCAAAAGTCACATTATGTATTTCTATTCAGACATATCTTAGGCTTAATTCTTTAAATGATCATAAATCACAAGTTCAAGAATAAATGCGCACCATTGTGTCGTTTTACATAAATTTATTTTTACTATATTATAATAATGTACGAACAAAATATATTTTCTTATTACTTGACATATTACTTTTATAACTGCATTCAAGCTCAGATATTTTGTGTTTTAATTAAAACACCCGCATATGCATTTTATTATGAATACAGAATACTAGAATAGTATATAATATATATGTACAATGGTCAATGTTGTTGTTATTATAGTACATTAATAATTATAGTTTTATAATGTGTGTCCGTATCATTAAAATATTGTTAATAACACATATGACATATTATCACAAATCACAATATTAACATATTTTATACCCGTAACATCGGTGGTTTGATTGTTTTTTTAATTATTATTAATATTAAATTTCATTTTAACGTTATATTTTGTTGGTATAAATCATATTTAATTTTGAACGAAATATCAGTCAGATATGAAATTATATTTGTCTCGTTTTCGAAATAATTAAAAGTAATTTAGCTCAATGACAAATGCTGACAGAATTGTAAAATTTTCTCACTTCCATTACTTCCCTATCGTCATACTCGACGATCACAAGTTGACGTTGACGTCACTTGATGGTGACTACTAAATGCATTTAATTTGCGTACCAGAAACTAACTAATAAGTAATAGCAGCTGAACAGGTACCAACAACAAAATGGTCGTCACGATACGTGTCTCATTAAATTAAATTTTCATGTTATACAATACTGACATACTCTTTGCATAAATTTAGTAAGAAATTAAGTCACTCCTATCGTATTAAACAACCATGTGTTTTGAAATACTTAATAGATAAACGATTTGCCTATGGCCATCAAAGATCCATGTATTCGCGTTAACAGCATAACACATTATACACGTATAAAGCATATTTGACATTAGTATTTAATACACGTTAATTATAAAGATACTATTGACATGCACCATTAACTATAATATTATATTTATATTCTCCACATAATTTTTTAATATTTGTTTAAAATAGCTGTGTTTCGCCTTAAACCAGCGATAATCGATATGACTTTAATATTGTGTAGGATATAATATAATATAATGTAGCCGCTGTGATAATGTTACGCTGTAGGTACTTGCTTAAAAATGTTGTAGTGCCTATAATAATATTATATACAACAGCTGATGCTCCAGCCAAAAGTGTGTAATTTTGAAATCCAACAAGCATATTAACAAAGCCCCAAGTGTCTTTACTCGAGTAATTCTGCTATCCCTGTTGAATATTATTATCAAAGCGGGAGACAGGGATGAGTTAAGGAGAGAACGAGACGGAGATAAAGAGCACGACGTTAACAAACACAATGCCGAACGATTTTCGAGAAGTTGTGTAAGCGCTTTTGGCGTTCTCATTAAATCCCACGAAATATTTGAATACATTTAAATAACACGGGCGCAGGATAACACTCTCTGGATATGCATAACCGACGAGTACATAAAAACTTTGTACTATTGGCGATACTCGGTAAGTATACAGGCGTCCGAATTCATTAAAGCGAACGTATATTATGGTAAAAATATTTATGTTACTTGTAAATAATTGTACAATTAATACATATAATACACCATGTGTTCACACAACATAAACAATTTTATTTTTTTGGAAAAACCTTATTAATAATAACTTATAATAACCCTATAAATTGTAATGTAATCGTACAATATGCAATCGCAGCAAGTTTTTGGCTTTAAATCTCTAACGGTGTTATAGATTTGACTGAAAAAAATTATTAACATTTTAATAAAACTGCAGGCTGATCCACCCATTTTATGTCATTGAGAAAAGTTAAAATAAATAAATAAACGTTCTAAAAATATTGATCGTAAATGATAAATGAAATATCATAATCATAAGATTCTATTATAGCAGCTAAATTATTTAGTAACTTTTAATAATTATAATCATTAAACATATATATTATTTATACAAATTGTAAGTCTTAAGAAGCATTATGTATAGATATTTGAAATAATTAACTTCAAAACAGTGTTTTTAAAATAATATTACTCTAAATAAACATAGACGTACTAACATTTTGATTATTTTTTTTTTTGGTAGTATAACATGTATATTATGTTAATTATCTTAAATACAAGTTGTTATTAATTGATGTTTGAAACTAATAGAAACATACTTGTATATCAGTTGTTGAGCTGTAGAATATTTTTAAATGTTTAAAAGATATTACATTTTTCCAACCAAACAGATAGTTGATGTGCTCCAAAATATACATTTCAAATTAAAATAAACAAGATATATAAGACAAATTATCGTTGAAGATACCCTAAATACTTCAATATAGTTTTATACAAAGAATATATTAATACGAACTTGAATATTACTAAACGCATTCGGTTTATTTTTGTCGAAATCAATATACGGTATCTATAGACAAAATATGCCCAAGTGTGTTTAACGATAAAACTATGATCTCAAAGTTTCCCAGAATTAAGCTGAGGTCCAAAAACTAACCAAATTCTTATATAATATACTATAAAACCCACACATATGGGTCGAAAAGATTTACAATTTTGGTTGAAACTAAAATACAAAATAACAATATATAAATATAGGCTGTTTGCAAGTGAGATTTTAAAATATTTTAGGTTGAACAAAAACTGACGTAACATTATCTACGCACACTGTTAATACAGTTTATGCTTAAAAAATAAAAAGCGAAAATCGTAATAATATTTTATAGATTTATTCCTAGAGATAACATACAACAATGATGGATGTAATTTTAATTTATATTTAAATATAGTTGTTATATTATACGAGCTACTCCAATTGCGTTTTTTTTAAATATATAGCCAAGCTTTCAAAACGACTCAACATGTTAACGATTAAATTTCAAGAATATAAAACGTTGACATTATTATACACGCTAATTTACATAAAAACGCCGTAATTATCGTCGTACGAAATCTAGTTATGGCAACTGTGGGATAATGTATAAAATCGTTTTGTCGGAATGGCGTATAATAATCCGTCGTGGTCTCGTTATTTCCAAACCACACGATACACGCGGACTAGCCACATGACCGCGACGGGTAATAAACGCGTGGTATTCGTCGACGGCTTTATTCCACGCTTTTAAAAATATCGACTAGCCGCCGTACTTAAGATACCCCGTTGACCTGCGAAATTCGTTACGGTTCGCCACCACGATTAATTTGAAATCAATTAAACAACAACTCACTAAATCCTTTAACCGATGAAGACATTATAGTTTTTCCCTATACTCGCGGTGCTGCAGTCGGACTGATTCGACCGAAGAAGACACGTCCTGCAGGACACGGCATTCGCTACGTCATAGTGATGTCGTCTCACAGTTGTGGGTACCTATCTACGGGACATCTGAAAATCTAAACCAAACGATACTACACAAAAATCGAAACTCGTCCGTCGTGAATTATACGAGTAGGAAAAATATCTATACGGACACCGAAGTTGCAAGCTATTTAAGCGATATTATATTATTCTGAAATTACGTATTGTTTACATACCTAAATCCACACGTCAATATTTTTTAAGCCGATAAAATGGCGAAACAAGACGTAGGTATTTCTGGCACAGGAGTTTATCTTATCTAGTGTAGTAATAGAAATACACCTATGTGCGGATAATATATGTACAAGTGGCACACAGAGATTAGCACGATGGTTTTTGACACGTTTATAAGGGCTGAATTCAGGGGCGTCATTTGGGGGGGGCAGGGTGTGCAATGGCACCACTAACTTAAAAAATGTTAACAATTGGCCTGCCATTAATACTTCAATGCGCCGTCATAATTAACTTATACATGTTTTCATATATAGGTAATATAAAATATATATATTTTAAGTTTTTATATATGAACAGTAATGACATTAGCTGGTTGCTTTAACTGCTTATAAGCTTTTAATTCTTTGAATTGCTAGCTATTTAAAAGTTGCATTAGTCGTTATGAGTTTCAATTAGAATTATAAAAGGGAAGGAAAGAATATTTACATATGTTTGCATAGGTTTCCTACATTTATATATATATATATATATATATATATAAATATATATTTTTTTTAATGGCCTGGTGAAATGTCAAAATTGGCCTGCCTAAAAGTTTGCACACCCAGAAAAAAAACTGAAATGACGTCCCTGGCTGAATTTTCGAACTTTTTATCATCTTATTTCCGATACGTATCGTCATCGCCAAATTATGATCGTCCTCGGGCCTCGGTGGACCAGTATACTTCACATGTACAAACATGTGTCAGACTTTTGTACCACCGATAAACACCGAAAAGCACCACCGATATTATACGTGTATCTGAAACTCAACGGTTAAGTAACGCAATGTACGTCATATTTTCGAGGAAAGACGTCCAACTAGGATTGTGCTTGTATTTTTTCTTATATAATATAATATATAAGGTCGAGAAATGTCGCAGTGATAAAGGTAGGTATCTCCTACTCGTTTCAAAGGCATCTGCGGAGTCAAAATCGATTGAAAAAAAATAAGCTCCGTCTGATATTCGGAAACGGTATTGATATGATTGTTTTTCGTCGAGTATTTATATAGGTTCATCGGGATGAAATTGATGAGAAACGCATGATATATAGGTACAAGACGTCATCATCGCGGTGCGCGGCGTCGACTCCGGTGAGAACCGATTCAAACCGAAAGTAATCGCACGAAAACGCTTTTACGGTTATAATATTATATGTAGTTTTCGTTTTTGGTCGCAAACCGTATATTATACGTAAGCGCAGCAGCAGTCTTCGGGTCAGATATAATATTTTCAGCCAAACGCGTCGTTTGCCCGTCTCGGACCGTTCTACGTATATATACTCTTATCGACTATAATATTATACGCCGTTATAATAAGTGTATATTGGGCCTCGGAGCAATGACGTCGCGGCCATAACAATATTACGCGTACGACGCAGACGACGGAGAAAATTAAACGAAAAGAACGAAAACGATAACCGTAAAAATATAATATAATCTCCGAACCTCCGGCCGCGGCGGCACATGTATTCCCGCACATGTATAATAATGTACAATACACCACTCCCACGCCCCCACAAGTATATATAATAATAATATTATGGTTATTATTATATTTCGCGCACGTTGTAACAATATATAATAATATAATCTGTATACCGGGTGATTCATATTTCACGTGAGAATCGAAGGCGAAGAATTGACGAAGAAACGTTATTATCCGTCAAGAGTAAATATTTCTTTGTAAACATTTTTTTAAAACGATTTCAAGTCGTTACAAAACAGTGTTTTAAAAAAAAAAAATAATAATAATAATTTTAAATTTATTTTAGAAAATTTAAGATTTATACATATTTCAGAAAAACATTTCGAAGGTGAAATTAAAACTGTTTGTAGTAATAAATTCAAAAATTCAAAAATATTAAAAATATTATAAACATGAAAAATATTTAAAATATAATTTTTCAAAAACATTTCCAGGTACTTTTTCAAACAATAAGTGTTCAATGATAAAATAATCACCCGATATATACACTCTCACTCACACGAGTGTATACATACATTGTATAATAATGGTAATAATATATAAAACGTGTTATTCCGCAGACCTTAAAAATATACGCGTCGTCGCGTATATTATAATATGGCACACGCACCACGTGCTCGGCCGTGTCTTGCCGAGTGGGTACAACGCGTTTTAAACCCACCGTAGTGGGTATACCGTGCTTCCACAGGTTAGGGCCCTGAATAAAATATCGGTAATTTTCGGACCCAATTCATTTCAACCTGTTTGAATGGACTCTAATCCACAGACTAAGGTTTTCCTTCCGAAACGTTATATTATAATATTATATTATACTGCGTGGATATATGTTTACGTATATTATTATGTATATATTTATTATATACCTATGAGTTTTCTTTTCAGACAGAGAAACTACAATAGACATATAATTATTCTATAAAGACATTAAAATTCATGCGACAAATTTTTTATCGAATATGGTTTGTTGATATCTACGCCTATATCATTTAGTTTTAAAAATTTAATTTTTCTTCTCACTATTATGGTATTTGAGTTCAAAAAATGTGTAAACATTACAATAATATTATATTCCATTGCAATTTTATATTAACGCTTGTTTAACTATCAGCGTAAAAAAATTAAGACCTAACTGATTATTGGAAATGGTTTTTGGGGCTATAGTGGTGTAGTAGAATATTGAGCACATTGTAGACAAGGCCGCTAAAAATGTTGACAGAATAAAAAAAAAAAAAATGAATACGATAAATCAAATGATTGTTGGTGGTTTATATTTTAAATGGAGTACACTTAGATATCGTGAAGACTTTCGTTAAAGAGTGAAATGTACCATTTGTTGAGCACTAGAGCAGCAGTCAGCATCGTTTTTAAGTGAAAACAAGTTAAAATAAATTTAGAAGACAGTATCAGAGAACTTTTACAGTTAGTTTTTACTGATATTAAAATATTTCAAGAATGAGATATGACCAAGATAAAATACCAATTAATATTATATTTAATTTAATTTGGTTGGAAATAATTATATTTCCTGGAATAAAGATTTTCGTAGTATTTTACTACCTCACTAAAATCAAAAACAATTTAACGGAGCTTGCTTCTTTGCAATCGTAATGTTAAAATAATATTAAAACCTTTCAGTGAAATATTGTTTGAATAACTCAGACTTTTTTCCGTGTCTGAGATAACAATAAATATAACTTAATTTTTTGTGTAAGACGAGATTGTAGTTTTATATTGAAATGCTTATTACTCTTTCTCTCCAAACACTAACGTAGTTTTTAGTAATATAAATAATATTAAAAATATTCCTCTTTGTATTTCAAAAGTATTTTTATTTAAATGAGTTTGATAAATTATTATTGTAAACGTAAATACGTAAGACACTGGAATGAGTGTATTATTAAATTATTAAATATTTCGTTACATTTCTGTAGTGTAATATCATTAAATATATTTTAACAGTATAATACCTATGCCATTTTTTTCAATATTTCAAATGTCAAGAACCAGTATTACGATTTTATTGAAAATAAATTGAAGAAAATATGTCTGTATTTTGATTTTCTGTATAATATATTATAGATACATAACACTACAAAACGTTGTAACAAAATTTAAAATTATCACCAACAAATTGAATAGCGTAACATAACCTTAATAAACCTTACAATTAAGTAGGTACCTATTTAATCAATGGTTGAATATAATATTATAAGAAAAATGATTATTGTATCAATTTGAATGTAATTATACATTTTGAAATTTAGAACGAACTATAATGAGCTATATTATAATATATTATTTCAAGTGGCATAAACATGAGTCAATTTTATATTCAACAGAATCTCTTTAGGGATCGTAAAATAGTCTAAATAATTAAAGTTTGAATTGTATACGTATAATTATTATGTTTACATTTTAAATTTTAAATTTCTTCTTTAATTTATATATTAAATCCTTTAATATCTATATTGATTTTAAAAAAATTCATTTTTAATAATTAATACTGTTGTTAGGTTTATTGTCTATAACAAAGATAATATAAATAATATAATATACTTATTTATAATTATATCATACATAACGTAGTTATATAAATAATTATATGCTGGACTGCTTGACAATAAACACTTATTTTTTTTATGACGCTTTAACTAAATAATTATAGTTATACAGAAGTTAACTATAAACTTAATTTATTCATTTTTTTGGCGATAAAACGTTGAATAACAAGTTAATGTATGTTTCGAATATAATTCATTTTTATTTCCTACTTAAAATGTTTTATTTTAAATATTCAGTTTTTCGGCCATTACGTCTAGCTGTCACGAATATTTCTCTGCGATGTGTACCAATGTCATTGTTGATTTTATAAAGAAAATAAATATTTTTATATGATACCCCTCATGATGGACATTAAAGTTTATTAATATCAAGTTTATTTTTAACTATTTTATATTTAGTTCGTAAATATTTAAAAAATATGTTTATTGTTTGTATTATATAGTTTTTCACATATGTACTGTATTTCTCGTATATTGTATTACGTTGATGTAAATATGTAATCTCTGCAATTTTTATGTCAATTTGATCATGCATAATATATTAAAATGTATTATGTAACAACATGTTAATTATATATAATTTTAAAATCATGATTCATGGTAACGTAGAAGAATCAAGAAGGATAGTGTTATCGTAAAAAAATGACATAATGATTGTTTGTTTTTAATTTTTATATCAAAAAAACAAATCTAATAGAATGTTGATATTTTGAGATTAGTAGACCTTTTATTAAATAAAATATTAGTATAATACCATTCTGTAATTTTCATACATGCATTCATATTTTTAGTGCAAGTTGTTGGGAATAAAAAATGGCTCATTTTACAAATTTCTTCCTTTTGACTTCAAATTATATGTTTGTTTATATGACAGCATGTTATTTGTTTACTTTTTTTTAAAAACTGTTATTTTATAATTTTTTTTTTTAATTCGCAAAAAATATTCTCGAAAATATAATTGAATATCGCGTTATATAACAAGTGTACGTAACTTTATAAGGTGATAATAATAATAATATATTGTCATGCACTCGTGTCATTGTTATTTTAGAAATGAAAGCGAATTCAATTTCGTTGTATTTCAAACACAGTAATCACCTAGGACTTAGTTGACATGTAATTTTCTACTTGTTCTATCGACCAGTGTAAAGCCATGCAGGGATATTGATGAGTGCAAAAGGAGTCACTCATACACACATACACACCGGTTTATTCAGTTATTCTAATACATAGAGGTCACTCTGTACCTACAATTTGTGTTCAAACATAGTTGTATAAAGATTCTTTCAAATAGCATAATCGGCATTTGTGATTGTATAACTTCTAACAAATTTTATATTTTAATTCAGTTACAAGTTCATTAATAGTGTCAATATAAAAATAAAATAATTATTTTATAACTTTAATATATATCATATATATATGTATATATCATATGTAGCTCAAATACGATTATCAACCAAACCGATGAAAACCTTCAACCATGGAAATTAAATCTAAAAACGAACGAAATATTTAATAAAGACACCTATCACAATTGTTGAAAAAATAAACAAGAATTATTACATATTTTTTATCAACTAATTAATAATAATGTTTCTTACTTTATAGTTAGATCTACATAAAAAGCTAATAGTTTAAAGCCTTAAAATCTAAGTTTATTTTTAATATTGCACTAAAAAATAAACAATAATTTAGGTAATATCAGAAATGTTAGACATATTTAGAAATATTTGATTAGATTGAGTAATATTAATTTTTAATTGAATATACAAGTCATAATAAATTATCCAAGATTACTTATCTGACGAATATTTATTTTAGTAATAATAGTAAGAATAACATTTAATTATTAGGGTATTTAAAATGTTGAAAATTTAAATTCATCACCAAAGATCAAATATTAATTCTTCGGCCAGTCAAATCACTATAATTTTTGAAAACTCTATGATAAAACAGTTCAAAATTACCTTAATTTAACTATACCTTTCTCTTAAGTTATTTATTAGAACTTATTAGTGATATTAATAAATGTGTACAGTATATAGAAATGCACTTTAATACATTGGAATTTTAGTCACAAAATTATTTTTAAGATAATGAAGGCAAAATTAAATTTGAAACTTCATATTGTATTACGTTTATTTTACGTTCAATACAAACTGCGAGTGACGAGACCACAACATCATTGTTAGATTAGATAAAATCAAAAACATCATTATTATAAACATAATAATATTATACATATTGATGTAATATTATGTAAGCCTTGACGTTTAAATAGCGAATAAGTGTTCATAAAAAAAAAGTTACTACCAAAATTAATGTTCCACGAACAATTTCATCAGTACACGTTTACCATTAACATAATGTTTCCAACTCAACTCTCTACTATATATTTTCACCAATTTATGGGGAAATATTATATTAATATTACCTCATGATATGCTCGCGAACGATAAAATATGTAGTTTATAGACTAGTAGAGATATACAACAAGCACTTTAATGCTAAAACGACCAAAATCATATACCTATACATATACTCGACCTATAATATCAAATAATTTCATCAAAAACGCTTAAGAAGTATAAAGCTTTTGTTAAGGACGGGAATAAAAAGTCTATAAATAGTGAACAGTAAATTTTTTAAATACAGCAGCAATATGCAATGTAATTTAAACATTAACCTTTACTACCTCTATGAGAACGTGAAGAGTAAGTGAGTAACCGAAATCGGGAAAGTAATATAAGCGAATAAATTTTAAATTCGTTTTTGTGATTTCTTCTAAAAATAATGAACAATTTGAAAACTGATTTAACTATATAGTATAATCCAAGTTCAATTTCAATACTTTAAATAAAACTTCGTCAAACTTTTGTAATAATTATATAACTTTCTTATAAAATTAATTATTCATAATTTATCTTCAATAGTTTCCAAAGAATCTGAACCAAATATGTCATTCATTATTTTATATTCGCCAAATTCGAACGTGAACGATTAATATCGATGTAATTTGTAATTTGTTAATAAATTTCGATTAAGTTAATTCAAGTATAATATACTATAAGTTAAAATTTAAAAAAAAAAATAGAATTTTTATTAATATTTAGAAACTTGTGACATAATATAGCATTAAGTAAAATGCATGGTTTATAATATTGTATTCGTTGATTAAATAGAAAAATAATTTTAAAATTAAATATTGGTATAGTCATCTTACTGAATATAATATTTTTTTAAATATGTGAATCAGCTCATTAGAATATAATATTTGTTTAAGGGTACCGTAAAAATACCCCACTTATATTTTCTGATAAAATAGACATATTATATAGTTTATCTAACATTGATGCGGTTTTTTTTTCCTATGTGGTCGTTATTCTTATGTGTAAACTGTTATAGCCAAAGTTTACAATTTAATATTATAGCTAAGAAAATCTGACAAGAAAAAATATTAACTATTATTATTACGGTTATCAATCGTTTTGTTCTTCCAGAAGAACACGTTTTGCTCTCGGAAGACCGATTATTACACACATATCGTTTTGACTTTGAGTAATGACGCGCGTTGTGCGTTGTTCCTAAGAAATATTATCAAAGTAAAACAAAAAGAGATTGAACGTATATTGGAAGTTTATTGGCATTTCAGAATTAAACACGAAATGTACATATTATCTGAATATTATTATTATAGCAATAGTATAGATGTCACGATTTGCGAATAAATGTAATTTAAAAAATAATAAAAGGATTTGTAATTCAACGAAGAAACGGTCATGCGAATTGAGAAAGTACGGCCCAGTGAATGAGAACTAGGTACACCGTGAAGTTATTGAAATCCTTTCTCACTCGTTTTGCGCTATCTTGATATCAGCTGCAGTCTTGGATTGACTGTTCAAATAAAATCATTTCATAATCGAATAGTTTACAAAATGTTGAAACTTGCAAAATGCAAATTGCATCCAGAATTAATTTATGTTGTGACAGAATGACAGAAAATAATTATACCAACTATAGGCCATATAATTAATCTGTAGATAGTATTTGCTTATGGGGATATTTTAATTAAAATCACTTCATTATTATCAATAGGTAGGTATAATTCGCACATTATTTATAATAGAAAAAAAAATCACTAAATTGTTTTAATCATTTGCAGGGAAACATCTGTAAACAGTGTTAATTTAATTTAAAATAAATATTCAATAGTATTAACATTTTAGCTGTAGTAAATGCAGAGAGCTGTATCATAATTTAAAATCTCAATTATTAGGAGTTCACAGATTTTAGTCAAAAACAAATAGATTTTTTTAAATCCCGTATTTTAGCAATTTAAATCCAGCATCGAAAAACAAATGTTTATCTGAATACATTTATAATATGAAAAAAAACATGCAATAAAATTACATAATATTTCAAATCTATTTGTTGTTATCAATGTAAAAATTGTAAATAAATATTATTTTTAACGAATCTCACATATAATAATTATTGTTATTATGTTGATTTCCATTGTTTATTTTTATTAGTTTATTCATAATATATTCAAGTTAAATAAATAAATACAATATATTTTAATAGAAATATTAATATATAGTACCCATTTGGTAACTAAATAATGGCAAATACTTGTGTTGCTATAAAAAAAACAAAACTTTATTGGCTTATTTAATTTCGTAAATTAGTTAGTATTATTACTATAAAGTTTTTACAGAAATCACATTATATACCTACAAAAGACACTTTTGAAGTAAATTATGATTATTTATGTTATGCTGTATGTAAATATTTTTTTATTTTACAATAATGTTTATGATAGGTAAATGTATATATATTAAATGAAAGTAACATTAAAATGTTTTATGTCTATTCTAAATATAGTATTATTTATCATAAACAAGAATATTATCATATACATACCTAAATAACTGTAATACAGTTGTAAATTAAAATTTAAAACTGTTTGATAAATTGTTTGAACGCATTTTGCACTAACTGTATTAGCTAAATAATAATTTATCAAAATAAACTATTTTAACGGCGTACATAAATCTATATATATTTAAATTTTAAAATAAATGTAATTCAATGTTGCTTAGATAATTAGGTAGGTATACAAATTTTATCTGCTATATTTATTCCTCCATAAGTTTTTATTTCAACAGATGTAGTTGAAATATTTTCTCGAACTACCTACGTTATGATATTATTATAGTATTTCAAATTTTAAACTTCTGTTGATATTCAAACGACGGAATAAACATAACTCAGTCTTATTGAATTCAATGTTGCCACAGGGCTTGTGCATCAGTAGCATTAGGTATGTTTGAATTGGATGAAATTGTTTTAATGGCTATTACAGTACGAGTTGGTTAAATGTATTATTATGTTTTTATATCCATAACCACAACAAAACTACGTCAACAAAACAATAATAATTATTTAATTGGAACTATTGGAAACACAAAAACAGTTAAAACTTTATTCCTCAATGTGCTCTAATTTTCTACCGATATATTTTATATACATTCAACATGACTTTTTCAGACACTCTTAACTCAGTCCCTTAATATTAAGACAGTTTATTCAATTATTGAACAATTTAGAAAATTATAAAAACAATAGTTATTACATTTATAGAGACAATACCTAACTTTTAAGATATATAATATAAAAATCTAAATGTATATATTATTTTAAAAACTATGATCAGTGACTTGATTAATTTAAATTCTAAAATATAATTATCGTCTAAAATGGTACTAAATATAGATATACCTATATACCTTTACGACGTCCTTATAATACTATTTTTTCAATAATAAGCAAAAATGACTTATATTGTCACTGCAAATATTTTTTTTGTATGTCCAGAGATTGTCAAACAACTATTAGTCCACGATGAAAGATTAATGTATTAATTAGTTTAATTTTTTATACATAAAATATGTATACATAGCTTAATGTCTGTACATTACTGTACAGGAATAACACCGTTTTTTTAAAAGTTTGGTCCCGTTTTCTCGACAACTCTCTTGAGGATATGAAAACTTCCAGCTTTTTTTAAAAAAAAGGTATACCGGATTAATCAATTCCCTTGCATTAATGTTTTAATAAAATTAGAACCAATATTGTTCTATAAATCTCTTTGACGGATAGAAAATTAAATGAAACAACATTTACTAGAAAATATGATTTTTGTAACAAATCAGAATTTTGGAAACTTGTTTATAATAATAAGTCATAACTTATGAGTTAGGTCTCTAAGAATATTTTGGTAACTCTGGTTATCTGTAGGTTAAACATTGAAATTTTAATACAGTAGTGTTTCATATTTTTACCTATTATTTATACTTGTATTTTATTTGTATACACGCTACTACGCTTGCGTATACTGTCGAATTTCAAATCATACTCAATAAATTAAAAATTAAACAAAATAAAATATTAAATGAATAATTTACATAAACATACTACTTTACTCAGAATTTTTACATGAAATAAAAACATTTTTGTTCATTTAGCCAATGTTTTTAGTTCCATAACATTAAATTATCGTCATTATATTAAATTAAATTTTATCGAGATTTGCATGATTATATCATTTATTGAAATAAATGTATTCATAAATCAATATAATATTGAAGTTTGGTTTACTTTCTAAGAAATAAAGTTAATAAAAAAATATTTATACCCACAATATGGGTTTTTATCTCATCATTCAGCCCCGTCGATCAGCTAACTGAGAGACACGGCATCGATATTATTTTCTTATTAACTTTACTTTAGTGCCACATAAAATTTCACTCGGGGTAAACAGATTTTTTTTTACGCTTTTTCCCTTTCTCTCATTTCGTGTTTCTCACTTTTCCTCGCACTGGAGCCTGTTTTTTCTTTTTTGTTCTTCTTTATCCTATCTATGCATTTCTTTGCTTTCTTCCCTTCGCCTCACACCAAAAACCATGGACTTGCGCCAAGGGATAAAATGTTTTATCCGAAATTGTTTAGGCTACCTGCCAAAGGACTCTGAAACGAGCGCAAAATAGAGTGAAGGGGTGGTAATTTGAAAATGTCAACGCGCAGTGCATTAAGATATATCTCGTACACTGACTTACTTCGCTTCATTACTCGTTGCCGTATTTCATTCCAAAATTCACATCGACGTGGCAAATGGAATGAGCAAACACTTGTGAAAGAATTTTTTTCCATTTCAAAAATAACTTATTACAGTAACAGTCAAATTATATTAAATAATTATATAATTACATTTCTAAAAAATTTTATTGCAATATTTGTCTTAATAAAACATGCGACGAAATGGAAGTTTAACGACCTGTATTTTCTTCAAAATAAAAACTGTTCCCTATTGAATTATATAAACAAATTATTCACCGTCCGTTTGATTTCTATTACGAACTATAAATCATCTCAAAAAATACGATACATTTAATTTAATTACCAAATTCAAGTTTAAACCAACAAACGGTATAATATATAAATATTTGAAATATGTATCAAATCATTTTTTTCTTGTTTTTCTTTAATTTTGTTTTTGTTTTGTTTTTTTTTTTTTTACTGAATATAAATTATTTTGATGCTTTAATTAATAATGCTTGTATCTCATTTTAAACCAATATTGTCTTTATGCCTTATTGTTTTCAACTCAGTTAAATTAAACTTTTTTATCTACTCATTCCTAAAGGACCTGTTTATATTTAAAATAATTTTTTATTTCAGTTAACACGAGTTTTAGGATTATATTATTAGGTAGGTACCTACGCATATAACCGTCGTAATTAACACGAAAATGACTGACGTGCTGGCGTTTACTGATACTAATCTGAAAAAAACTAGGTCACAAATATACCGTCAGATTTTCCGTCTATTTTTTATATAAAATATTAAGTAAAAATTTTTACACTTAATTCACTCATTTTATCACTTATATAAACATTTTAAGGCCCACCGGATATGAAATGTAGATGAAAGTTCATTGAGTAAATGAAGAGCATAGCTATCTACATAAAGTGTTCAACTCAAATTGTCCTATTAATCAATGGTTTTCTATCATGTGATAAGGAGTAAAAATACGTATTTTGTGCAAAATGGGACCATTTATAACGAATTTATTACTTATTTTTATGGCAAACGAACGTACAACACAATTATTTTGTAATATTTCTACGATTTATTCGACAAATTTCTTCGCGTCTTAGATTGTTTTTTTCTATGTATGCCATATTATTTACTTATTCTCAATGCATAATTTTAAGTCACAATCGTTTTATTCTAAAATCCATTCCTATTAGTTTATCTCCAGTTCTATTCATACACTAATTGTAATAAATATTCTGTTGAAAGTTTCTTTCAAATTATAAGTATAAACATATACATGCAAAAATAACTTGTACTGTACAAACAAATCGAAAAAACAAACCAATAAGCCCATTTATTCAGTGAGCCGCCTAAATATTTGCATTTGATATTAGAATATGAACTTCAAACACATAGTATTGATAGATGTATATAAAAAAAATAAATATTGTCACCCCTCTCACAGGTTACGGTAATACTGTGAACAATGGCAACACGTCACGGTTGACAAGGAAATTAATTATAGTTTAGTTACAGTTATAGCTTTTATAATACTCTTAGTGCATTGTTGAGTATCTATTTAAATATGAAATTATTGTAAAACTTAATTTTATCGTTTCCTTATTACTATATCCACGAAATTTTTCACTAGATTCTTCCATCAGAAATCATTATGAGATCATAATAATGCAGATTGACAACTGACATTTTGCAGTTAAGATGTTTGTCCATAAATATTTCAATATAATAAACTATGCATTTGTGATTAAAATTGTATTTATGATGAACTATAAATATGTAGGTAACTTTTTTATATTACCTACTTAAAATGTATGTTCCCAAACACAGTTTACTGTCAACCAATTCAAGTATACTGTTCGAAAAAATTATGAGAAGTATAATAATATGTTATATTAATAGTTATTAAATCGAAATGAGAAATAAGACATCGATACATTGCCCTTTCCCGTTGAAACGGTTTTCCATTATTATTGATTACTATTAATAAGAAACCATATAGACACGACAGCTTGTTTTAGTCGATATTTTATGACCGGAATAGTATAAATAAAATTTTTACAGTGAAAAAATAACTGACTTTGTAATTGACAAATCCTTAATAATCCGTATTGGATAATACAGCAACTACGTAGTAAATTAATTTTGTCTGAGCTTCAATTAGATGAGAACCAAATTTACCAAAGTTGACATCAAGTTGAATAAAGCACTAACACTATAATAGTAGACTGAATTCAACTTGAATTTAACTTTCTTTATGTTAAAAACAACTTCAATATTTAACCAACTACGATTAATAAATACACTGGGCTTAATTTAAGTGAAAATAATACTATTAAATTCAATTATTTAGAAAAAAAGTATACTTCTAAGATTAATATCACTCATATATTGTAATAAAAATTTACATATTGTTAATAAATGTTACCAGACTTATTAATAGACTTATTTATAATTCAATGCAATATGAGCAATAAATTAGATTACGAATTATTGTTCACATATTTGATTATGCACAATTGAACAAAAGTTTTTATCATTCTTAATTGATTTCGATACGGTATCCGGACATACACAACAAAACAATAACTTACCTCTGCCATCCACCAACGTTGTTCTGCTGCTAATAAAATTCCTATCAGAATGTAATATTTATTGAAAGCTTTGCGTAATCTTTTCAAAAAAATTCACCATACCATCTGAAAAGACGTAGATACTGTTTGATAATACAAAATAATAATATATAAGCCCCCCTTTTTTGAAAGTCAAGATGATGAGTGACTTTTTTCGTGTAACTTAAGTCCACATTGCTCTCATAACTTATGCTCATTGTATATTTTATGTTGGGTACATAATATATTGTGTATATTTTTAAATAATATTATGAAAATAAGTTATTTCTATAAAGTTGGGTACCTATTTATGTACATACATAAATTAATAATGTAAATATAAATTTATTAATAATATATACTTATAATTTCATAATTAGATTTTTAAAAATCAAAAGAAGTACAAAAATATATGCTTTAAAAAATTCGTTATTATTGTTAACCTGATAAATGTATTTGTGTTTCAATAAAACTTTACCTAAAACTATCTAACGTGATATTATGTAGTTACAAAGTATAGACAAATATCATGGGTGTTTTAAGTTAGTTTTATTACTATTATATAGATATTTAATAAGCACATCTAAGATTTTGGCTAACACAAAGGCAACTGTTTTTAAAATACACAAGCCATTTGTTCATATTTGTGATGGTAATATTTGAGAACCATTGCATAATATAATATAATACTGAAACTAATAAATGTAATTAATAATAAATTCTTTAATTATTGTATTGTGATTATATAATTTAGTACTTATGCATTTTTAAATATTGAAAGCACATTTTAATAACGAATGTATACATAACATATAACATATTATAATATCACATAATTAAAAGTAATAAATAAATAGTTTATAGGTAGTTAATATTATAATTTATTCGCATTATTTTATCTGACACATTTTTATTTGAAGAAGAACCTGATCGAAATAATAATTTCAAGTACGATGTATATTATCATTATAATATCTTGAGATAGAATTTTTAAAACTGAAAAAATATTTTTAAGAATATCATGTAAAGTACGTGAGAGAATGTGTAATCAAATAGGCCACACAAAAGAGTCCCGATGTGAGACCTTTTCCGCCCTCTTTCTTTTCGTTAGGTAGCAAATTGAGATTTATTTCATCCTTCCTATGTACGGATTTCAAGTAACTGTAACGTGATGCAAAACAGAGGGAAATCCTGAGGCTTTTTTTACTTCATTTCTAAAGGAAACGCTTGGTGAATAAATTGAAAAAGGTGCTATTGAGGTCTCTAACTTTTTTGTCACTAATGTGAACAAATATCTCAATTCATATATCGGAGTCATTCTGTCCTCGATAAAGAAATTTTCTTCAGTAAAATGAGTGGAAAATATTTGATCATAGCAGTCAAATATTATTGTTTTCACTAACCAACATTGATGATAATAAATGACAATTTACATAAAAATATACATCGTATGTAAATAGAAAAAAAATTATATGAAAAAATTACACTGTGAAGTTAGAACAACCAACCAAAATAATAAGAATTCCAAATATAAATTAAATTTCTGATGTGATGTATTTACAAAAACTGAAAATGGTTTGAATGTAAAAAGTGTATAAAAATATGTAAAAACATAATGTACCATTAAATACTTGATATTATCAAAATTATTATATTATAATAGTTTATTTCTAAATTAATTTCCATAAAAAATAATTAACTTCAGTATTCAACCAATTTTAACCCGTAAACATTTATTTAAGTATATATTTTAAGTAAAATTATGTGTATTTTTGTAACAACATTAAGTAAGAATACCTTTATTAACCTTATATTATATAACAACTATGTTAATTTCAACTTTATCTTAAACTTGCAAAGTTTAAATCTTCATAGGCACATACCGTCTCAATTAAAGGAGTAACGAGTATAAAGTTTATGTACTTTAGTACTATAAAAAGGATTTAAAAAATCGTGAACTATTAAATACGCCTTTAAATTAATTTAACGTCAATAAATGTTACTTTTTTAAAATTGTTTCATAGTATTTATTTTAATGTAATTATTTTCCTTGCTTTATTTAGTCTATGATAGTTTTTACTATATAATATAATATGACCTTGTATTAATTATTTGTCGTATTTTCATCATATGTATCAAATCGTACATTAAAAATAATAATCTATCACTTAAACATAATATTTAAATTATTTTTTAATTCATTATTATATCTAATTTTTGCTATATTAATAATATATTGTATATTGTTATGAATATTGGTAGCATTTTCCGGTATGTCAATAAATAAATATGTTTTATTAGTTTATTTCATGATTAATAAATAATACATGATTATTTTGACCAGATTTAATTATAGGTAATTTACAGACTACACTACTATAGTGTTAGTGATTTCAAATTTTACCATTCACATACTATCACTCAACTTTCATCCAAGACTTGCTAATCATCAATACCGACTATTGTACCATTGTTAGTACCTATTATACAGTTTTTACATATACCATAATAATAAATTATTTTGAATTTAAATTCAAGATTTAGTATTAATTATAAATTTCATCAAAAAACCCTTCAGACATTTTTAGTATAAAATATGTATACCTATTATATCAGTAGAGATAAAAATAGTAATTAAAATAAAAAGTTTTACATGACAGCGCAAAGATCAAAGTACCAAGATAGATATGTCCGAAGGGACATAATGATATTTAATTTAGATGCATTATTCTCTTGAGATGTAATCCAAATTTGTTTATAGTACCTAGGTAATTAGTCTTATATTCGACAACAAGTTTTTCAGCTTTTATATTGGATTTCTTCATCAATTATAATTAAATACAAATTCTATAAAAAATCTATATGAAATTATTTGTATTTAAGATAAGTAGTTTTAATTATATGGATAAATTAAATAAATCTTATTTTACTCATTAATAAATTATTAATTTATTTAATTTCCTTACAAAGAAGACCTAAAAATTATAAAAAAAAAAATGACTGGATAATAATTGTTTATAATTTTCACAGGAACAGGAAGATTACTAAAAACAATCCACATTCAGTGACACAATATTCCTTTGCAAAACATCACGAAAGTCCTCGTTTGTTGTTATCACTTATCAACATTAATTTTAGCATAGTTATTTTTGGTTAATATGGATTATGCATTGTTTACAATCCTCTATCAAAGTATTTTTATTTATTTTTTCAGTAATTGATGGCGGTTCAGTAAAAATAATGGCGTCATTTGTATACAATTGGTACACTGCCCTTGTCCAAATATAAAATAATGGCAATTAAAAGAAATAGCTAGATCAATTTCGAAATGACTTCGTTTATTTTAATAGTTTTGTTAATATACATAATATTCAATAAAATATAATATTCTTCATTCGACACTTATGGCACTTCTGAAAACCACTCTCTCGCACACACGCATACACACACGCTATAATAACACTCTAAAAACCAAATTGTAAGTGAACTTGATATTTAAGAACTGCGATCGTAAAATGAAATCTATTTCTATAACATGCGTATGACTCTGCAACCTCTCATAAAATAAACGGCAAACTAGGGCAAATATGGTCCACGACAAGCTTTTTGTCAAACTGTTGACATTCAAAACGCTATCCAGGAAACCTCTCCATCATCACTGACAACTTAACTTCCGAGGGACTTAACACGACAAAATGCGATAGGTATCTATTAGGTTAGGTTATACAGAAAATTGCATGACGTGCACAGTGCTATTTCGAATCGCATTCACCCTACGATATCTATTTATTGCTAAATAAATAATCATAATATTATCTTGCCTCGTTTTAATTAAGTTTAATGATTACATTTTTATTTCAAGAGACTTGAATTTTGGTTTATGTGATAATAACTATTTTTCCGGCGTTCGATAAAATCAACTCACTTGAAACATAATTTTTATTAGTATTCATAATATCATTAACCCCGTTATTATTATAAGTTTTCGTAAAATTAACATTTTCATGACGAAAGAAACAAATTACATATATTTTATTAAACATATATAAATATTAAATACCCATAACATAATACATATTTTTGTTGCCAACTCTTAGCTCGTTACATAATTTAATATTGATGAATTTATCATCAATCAAATGTCATTTATAAAAAAAAAAGTACAGTATATTAGTTCAATTAAATAATAAGTCTAATACATGTGTATGGAAATTTTTTTTTAGCAATCGTACTGTAGTTTTCAACTTATTTAATAATCTTATAATATATTTTATATGTATTGAATGTATTTTTTTTTTAAGTTGTTTGAAATTACTTATCAGGGAATAAGAATCTTAAAAGGTAGGTATTTTAAATTTTCGGTGAACTAATTACAAAAAGTTTATGTTATGAATATACATAATATACAAAACACTCGCATGCTCGCTCAAACGCACACACACATACAGATTTATTGTATGTATTAATATAATGTAGATAATATAACCAGATGTCTATATTACCTATAAGTTATGATTAAAAAGTGTGAATTTTTTTTGTTTGCTAGTTTAAAATGTTTTAATGACTATAGTCTTTTGTAAATATCACACCTGAAATGAACAATTTAATATTATTTTCAATAGACATCCATAGTTGATTTTCAGAGAACATTAATGGAGTAAATGTCTTATAGGAATTCAAAAGGTTCCAAAACAAATTAAAAACTAGGCACCTATGAATAAAACAAGTATAATTTAAGTATCCTTCAATCAACTATATAAAGTACCAAGTACGTGAAATTTTTAAACAAATGTTTAATATTCTAGTTATAATATTTATATACTAACCTGCTAGTTTATATACTAAAATACTAAATAATAATGGCATTTTCACTACTTGAATAATGGTCGTGTATTTTTTATGGTCGTTAAAAAGGTTAACGAGCATGATATTCACAGAAACCCATAGAAAATAGTTACGTGCAACAAGAAACATCATGTTTTATTCTTGAGTATTTCCCGAGGGTTAAAAAGAAACCAATTTTAATATAAAGAACATCTATTAATATTTATATAAATAATTTCAATCATAAATGTAGTCAATCAAAATAAAACACGAGGAAAAATCTGTAAATCAAATTCGACCCTATGACTTAATTTACAAAGTATAAAATAATTCTAGTTCAAAATTAGTAACATGGGTACTTTCAATTTATTTTCATTGTCCATGAAATATACCTATAAATATTTATAAATAATAATATATTTATATTACTAACGTGAAAAAATAGAAAAAAATTAAGTTGCGTCAGTCAATAAATAGAATTTTTAAGTTGTTTTGCGTCACTGATACAATATTATCAAATGAAAAACCTTAACTTGAAATAAATGGTTTGTAGCTATGTATTAATTACATTCACCAACACACAACATACATAATTTACATTTCGTTAATAACATTGTTCATTACTCTTCTAATTTAAAATTTACATTTCTATTGTCACTGCATATTTTATATGATACCTAATCGTATTTTCTATTATCATATTCTAACTAAAGCCTACCACAGTCTAGAAATTATATTAGTGTTTTTGGAGCAAGTCGTTCATTATTAATCTTCAACAATCAAAATTTTAAATATAATTGATGTGCATTATTCAATATTCTTGTACCTAATTTAGTTGCAACTGTTTAAAAATAGAACTAGTAACTAGAACATATATAGGTACATGAAGTTTATTAGATAACATAATGTGAGATAATAATATTATATGGACACATAAAAAACTTACAAAATAAAAATATTGTAATTTATCTATTATATACTAAAATACACCCTGCAGTTAACACGAGCATTAACAGAATAACCTAAACAGTCCAAGTAGATACGATTTACTTTTTACGACGCGCAATTTATAATCCTCGCTATTGAAAAAATATATGCAAATATCGATAGTTTTATTTTTAAATAGTGATTTATTTACAAAATATTGTAAATAATCAGTGTAAGTTGTGGATTGCAATCAACGACATGGATCCTTGTACCTAACAAGTATAGGTTTAAAAAAAATATCATCCAATATAAAAATTAAAAATGCTACGCAATTACTACCAAGTATTAATATAAGTATTTAAAATATATTAAATAACTATTGTATAAAACATATTGTGAATGTAAGTAGTAGTTTTAATGAGTTTTAAGTTATTATAATCATAATTATTAAAGATCAATAATTTAATCTTTATTTTAACTTGTTTTTTGTCCATGGGCTCACATAAAACTTTTAATATAGGTACATTATAAAACACAATTATACAAACAAAATGATCAATTATATATACAAATTAATTTACCACAATAGTTATTGGCAAGTTAAATCGATACATATCGAAAGAAAAATTAGTAATATTTCTTAAAAGCCTTTCAAAGAAAACTACGTATATATACATCGACTGTAGAACCCCAACAATAAAATATAATGATGATAAATACTATAGATACATGCATCATTATGCGCAAATTATATGTTATTATAATAATACATTGAAAAAATATAGATACATTATGATAATATGACATTGTAGAATAATAAATAATAAATGAGATTTAGAATTACAAAAATGTTCTCTTGGCTTCGATACATTTTTCGAGTATTTAATAAATCTTCTATTATATTCAAACGGTAAATATATAATAAATATAACTTAGATTAACGTAGTTTAAAACAAATTCAGCTACAGAAATTTGTTCAAAATTTATTACTATATTTTCAATTAAAGTTTGTAATCGAGGAAGCACTTATACTAAACAATTAGTAAAGTTACACGTGGAAAAAGAATGTCATAACTCGGCCCCCTCACTTAGCCCACAACATTTGGGTAAGTTATAACTTCGAAATAGTTTTCCTTAAAGAAGGTTACATTCCAAGTTCTATAACCAGTGGTTTTCGCGAACATAAATTACACCCTCGGTATTCAGTTAATTTTAGCAATTCAATTTATGTTCACGATATTATTTAATAGTTCTGGAACGCCTGCCTGTGAGTTGCCTAGCACAACCTATCCTGTCCTAGATCTTTTCGTATTTATACCTTGAATTTACAACTCTAATTGCAATTGTTGACGCTAAACGACAAACATAGACTAATATAAGTACCTCATTCCTACCATACGCACTATTAATGCAATTAAGGTTTAGCACAGTTTCTTAACAACCTATACGTAAGTATATACACGAAATCTAAAACGTTCTGAAATGCTATATACATACAGAAAGTGAAATGGTAGAAATTACAGTAAATTTTATACTCGTGAAACTCTCCAATTAACTATTTTGTAGATCTTTGAATCTTTGATAATGTTGTATGTTATATACCTACGTATATATTGCGGTAGTAATAATTGTATTTAAGTTAAAACTATGGAGCATAATATAATATTTAAACAAGAAATGTGTAACTATAAAAGTAACATGGAATATTTTGAACGTATGTTCTTGAATTTTATTCGGGTTTCTATTATCGCATAAAGGAGTTTATTTGTTTTTAGAAAAATTCCAATTTTTTATTTTTTTACTACGTATCAAGAGAACAAATTTACTGATTTTGAAATTTGTATTCATTCCATTTTTAACAGTCATCATAAAATTTTACAAATTGTAATTTCACATTATTTATTTGGATATCTATAATTTATATGTATAAATCTTTGTCCTATTATCTTTCGTTTAAAACAAACTACTATAGGTATAGCAATTAGAATTATATTTTACAATATATTTTAAAAACCTAAAGGTATAGGATTATAGGAACAGTAGTGAATGAATATAATTAATTTAAAAAAAAAATAAAGATAATGAGGAGTGACAAAAAACTATGCTAAAACCTTCTTAAAGGTGTAACCGTTTGTTATTGTAACTGTCTCAAGTTTGATACTGCATGTTATTTATTCACATAATTACATACATGAATGAGATAACCAAATTATTAGCAAAAAAATTTTAAAGGCTCCGGATATCATACAAATTCTAAGTATTTAGAAACTGAGAACTTGTTAGAAAACATTCAATTTTAATTCAATATAAATGTCAAACCATAACCGAATAAATGTGAAATTACTAATTAGGTAATGTAAAAGTTATTTTAATTATTTATGGAAAATTGTCCAATTATTATTTGTAAATATTATACAGAACTGAACTGCATTATCATATTTTAATATTTTAGAGACGTGTACATTATATTTATTGTATAAACCATGTTAGAAAGTGTACCTAACTATTATAAGTTATAAGTATTATAAGCCATTTGTGGTCTCAGATGTGTTATGGCTAAATGTTCGGGGTACTTTATAATGACCCGTTGGCGATGTATCCGACCCTTTATTTTAGTACCCAGCCAATATAATCAATTTATGACTAATTAACTAGGTACCCAGAAAATTACTCGAGAAGAGTACAAGACTGATTAGTGTACTAAATTGTAATAAAACATTAGGTAATATTTTAACATACAGTTTGAATTAAGAAAATTAAAATTTTAAATTTATCAACTTCTAAATTATTGCAAAACCATTTCGATAATATTACTTTTATTTCACTATCATAATACACATATTATTGTAGTATAAAGTGTAGATGTGTAGTGTCTACGTCATATACCTACTGCTAATAATTACTTTGCTACTTAGGTAACACAATGATTTAACCGCAAAGAATAAATGCGTATTATGGTTATACGTCAACGAACTTAATTTACTATGTGTACACGATTACACGACTGTTAATTAAAAAGTAGGTATATGTACGTAGTATAATAATATATTCCGTATATTTAATCATTATGAATTCACTACTTAGTATGGTATTATTAACCAGCTGTGTAATATTAGTATAATATGCCTATATATATATTATGTATATTAGTAATATTATTACTATAAACCGGCCTCAAAATTGATGATAATATTTCTATGATAAGAGATATAATGTAGTGGGACATTGTTTCCGAGATGCATATCAACTAGATAACAGCTCTTTTGGGGAGTACTGAGAACGTGCAGCCACAAATAATGATTTTGCACGGATGGTCGGCAACCGAGAGAGGTTTAACGGATCGCTGCTCTCGGTTATCCTAAGTAAATGGAATCATCATCATCATCATACCCATCTCTTTGGCCGTTAGCTAACACGCGGATTTGACAAGGGTTGTGCGGCGACCAGGAACGATGGGAGGGCTAAAGGTAAAAGGATAGACCCGGTAAAATATCGGTTTCAACAATGCTCCTGGCGACAGAGATTTATAATGTTTTATCGAATACGAGCGTTTCGAATATATCAGAAACCATTTCCAGGTATACCTATATAAAGTCCGGGCTTTTAGAATTATGCATAATTTATGATAACGAGATAAGCTATATATTATGTATAAGTAATAAAGTGGCGTCAGCCTGGATAATATTCGAGGACGAACAGACACACAGACGCACTGATACAAAGACACGCAGACACACATACGCACAGACACACAATCACAAGCGTACACACTTGCCCACACACACGCACACGCGCTCGCGCACCCGTTGCCATGCAAGTACCCGTGGACAAAAATTATGTGGGAAAAAAAAGTAAAAACAGGAACGTCACGTAGAGGCTTATAACCTTTTCCCCTCTAACTTTTTGAGTACAATATAATTTCATTACACACAGTATTTTTTTTTTTTTTTTCATAATGTTATGTATATATTATTTTTTTTTCGGTCACCACTATAATATATCTCCACACGCCACAAATGTGATTTCATATAATATATTTATTTGACAATTTCGCATTTGTTTAGTATAACGTTATCTAAAAACATGTTAACTATTTATTATCAAATCTAAAAATCTGTGCACACCGATCAGCTGTGACCAATTCAAGATAGGAATTGATAACGTTTAGTAAAATAATTTTATTTGAAAAATAATAAATAGGAACTGAATACATTCAAATCAGAATATAATATTATTACCATTCACCCATTTCCGTTGTCAGTCACATATTTTATCCTCCTACTTACTAAAGAAAGATATTACGACATAGATAACATGATCAGAAATATTTTAAAAATTTCACAAATGTTGTTGAGTTTAGTATGAGTTAATTTGTATTAATAAATATTTCACAATGATGTTAGGTAAAAAAAACTAAAAAATATATCATTTAACGTAGGTATGTTAATAGCTATAAGTTTGACGTTTGTTGGATGGTAGACCACGGTCGTTTTCAGTCACCATATCACGCAGTCATGAATTTATAACAAGGGGGCTACCACTATCAAAACTCTCTCACCAATCCAAGTTTTTATATGTTGTTGGCATATTGTATTAGTTAATAATTTAATTACTCTTGGAAGCGTATAGTAATACGTATATTTAAATTAAAGCGTATAGTAATATTATAATTATTTATTTAAAAAAAATGTTCTTAAAAATTATACATATTTAATTATTGTAATTTATCAAACTCGGCGTATCGACTGGTTGTCTTCTTTTAATAAATATAAATCAACGCATTATAATGAATTACTACAGTATAACATTATCCAATAATAAAGTTATTATGTATACTAGAAATATTATGATATTCTTGATAAAATATTACAAACAGTTCAAAGGCAGCTAGTCTAGACTCAAAAATCATTCAAATGTTTTTTTTTTTTACCGAACGTCTAAAAAAAAAACAATATATTGTGGTTACGCGCAGTGTGCTGGAGTATTCGATTCGTTCGCCACAATATATTTTCGAAAGACTCGATCCAACAGAAATATCAGTATATAACCATGGTTATAAATCATCGCATCTATATGATAGTATTACATGTTTAATATAATAAGGTATGATTATATACAGAAATAGTTTGCGCTTAATCAGAGGGGAACGTATATATGTCTAACAACAGACGAGACATTTGTCGAAACTGAAACAATATTATTATTACTACTACCCTAGTATTATTAATTCATAACAATTTCTATAATAATATCATATTATAGTAGCTACCTACTGGTTGTGTAGCGCGTAACCATATATCGATACCAATATAATAAGCTGTAAATACATATACATTAACGTATAATATGGGTAGACGTTATTAGGTACCTTGTAATTATTTAGAGGGTAGTCAAAACTATGTTTGCATAAATTAATCGATATGGTAGATTCGAAAACAGTCGAATCAGAAAAAAATTAATGTTATTACTTATTATGCATATAAATCAACGATGTATTATAACTCTATATTATGGTCATAAATATTTATATTAACTCTACCTACAAAATAGCTATTATAATTACATTTTTAACTTAATTAAAAATGTAATTATATATTTTTTCACGTACATTTTTAGTATTAAGTGTACATTTACACACAATCCGACCATTTTATAATATAATATTGTGTACAGCGTGTAGGAAGGTGGTAGTAATATGTAATATTTTCACCAAAGTATAACATGCAAGGTTTCTGAACAATGTATCCCTAAATTAAATTTTAGAGAAAAGATAAATTAATTTTAAAGATAATTAATTAAGTATGTATAAAGTAAAAAACCAAAGGATTACGCAAAACTTATATAGAATATGTTTACTGACGCGTGTATTTAGTTTTGGTAGTTGGAAAACTCAGTCATGTAAAACGGTATTATAATAATATAACATAAATAGTTTAAAACACGTTTGATTTTAACATGTTACGTTTTAAGGAGAGCAGCCGATGATTATTATAATAAAAAACACAATGACAACCATTTGTGTGCGTGCCGAATCGATTTGTGCAATCGATTCGTTTTACGTTGTCGCTCCAAACGGAATGGATCCACATAAACAGTTTTCGTGATATTGTGTACATATACGTGCCATCGCGACCGCCAACTTTCGGGGCGGTCTACACTTATTAATATATAATACCTGGCAAATTTTTCATCGCACGCAAAAGGTCACGAGCCACCACCACTGATTCATCAGAAATTTACCACCAGTCGTACACGTCCGATATGTGTACATATAATTTGGGGCATATTATTATAATATTATATTGCGTAACCTTGTGAGTAGTGGCCAACGGAATATAATATAATATTATTATTATTATTATTATTATTTTTGTCGATAATTTATTCGTTCCGAATTCTATTACGATAAAATACAAAATAACTAATTCGTAAAAAGTCAAAGCATTGAATAATAAATTATATAAAAAAAAAGTCAATAATAAATACTTGTAACTATTATTATATTATAATAAAAGGTAATATTACATTTATCTATATGTACATGCAAATAAGCTATATTATAAAATAAAGATACTAGTTAATAGAGGTTGGCATGGTATGATTACGTCTACGGCCTTTATATACCATTTTATTAAGGAAATTATGACGATTCATCGTCATCCTCTCTAACCACACACGAATATTAGGATCGTTAACCACCGAGTACAATATTATGAAAATATAAAAAGAGGACCACACAAACTTATCTTTGTACACTATATATAAACCAATAATATTGAAGCCGAAAAACTTTGTCACTCTTTTTGGCATTATAGTATTGATAGAAGTTAAAGCTTTGTGGATACTTTTAAAAATTAAATTTAAACTGAAACTGATAATACGTTAAACTGACACAGCGATTAAAATCTCGTTGATTGTTATTACTATTTATTATAACACTAATTATCAGTTCACTCGCGTTAATTTTGTCTAATCACAAATGGGCTATGCGCGCAGTATACATATATGTATAGGTGTTTAATTTTTCGCAGCCATTGATTTATGCGTAGGTCGACGATAATATAATTTATTTGACGTGGAAATTAAACCACTCAATCATTCCACGTCGTTCTCGATTGGAAATTTGTCGTGTTTCGAATAAAATTATTGGGCGCCAGAGAGCTTTTTCGCAGCAGCAATACGATAACAACAACAACAATAATAATGGCAATATAACGTTGTCGGGGGAGTTTTTGAAATTAACGGTACGCTCCAGCAATTAATACCTTCAGTGTTTTCCAATGGGAGGAGAATACGTTTCGGAATTTCCGTTGGCCAAAACAAACGGTTCGACGATTGCGATCGATTTTTAAACTTGTTCGTCGCCTCTCGACTGGGGGCCCCCTCCCTTGCCACATCTACAACAACCGCTCTTCAGACCACCATACCCTTCGTATCCCTTCCCCTAGACCAGTCAACCACCACCTCTCGACCACGTTGCCTACAACGCCCCCCCCCCCGAACGAACACCGTCGCACGATTTACATCCGGCTACCACTTTTCGGGTCATGGCTGCCATCGTATATATAATATTATGTATATATATATACATATATCGAAATAATATAATATATCATTATAAGCGACGTTTCCACAGAGGCAACACGCGCCCGTTGCTCCCGACAGCACGTCAAATGAATATACTCGTATAATAAATTTGCAGTCGGCCAAACACCTCCGACGCAACCACCAAATCGGCGTACAGCACACACCCTCCCGCGCATCCCCTCCAAACAATACCGTGGCTATCCGTCGCAGGCCTCCGTTACCGCAAATTATACGACCGATATTTTTTATTTTTATTTTTTTTTTAATTGCCGTATTGTGTTATGATTTTTATCATGATTTACCTTTGTTTTCGCGGACAACGGTATATTTTCGTAATAATATTAAGTCTGGTGGTACGGTCGGTATAATATGAAAATGTGCAAAAAAAAATAGTATAAATAAAATATTACCAAGGTAAATATTATTTTATCGGGATTTCGATCGTAAAGCGTGTCGATAAACGGAAAACTATGATATTAATATCAAACAATAAACTATAGCCGGATGGTAATTATTATAAGTAATGATGATATTAATGCGCTCGAAATATAAATTATAAAACAAATAAGTTCTATGTTTTACCGAAAGGTTAGTTTTTAGTTACGAATGTGAAACTGAATTATTGAATAAACATGTTTTTATGTTAAAATACTACAATTATGGACCGCATTTCATTTGACTAAATTAAAAAAGTTATTATTCATGACGAGATAATCAACAACAATATTATGTAATACTATCAATAAATTATTTATTAATTTAGTTATACTACTATTACATGTTCGTGTTTACAAGTTATATAGATATTTTAAGGTTTATTATTCGTTTACAGTAAATTAATTTTAGCATTTAAAATAAAAATAAAAAAAAACAATAATAATCGAATATTTGATATTATAATTAAGTTGTGTTTTGTTGAAGAATCATAAGCAAAACTTTTGATTTCTGTTATATGAATATTAATATTGAAATTAAATGAACCATATACACTTCAAACTTTTCAAAATGAATTCTTATTTTTGCGTGGTAAAACTTTGTTTTGTCATTATGAACCATAGTTTTAAGTATACATTTATTATATTTATTAAGATAATAATCACAAATTTAGAGTGTAGAACTTTAAAACTACTTTGTGATTTTAATATAGTATCAAAACACTAAAGAAATATAAAATATTACAATTTGTAGTGTAGTTTGTGAAAAAATATATAATAAAGCTATATGTATGTTAATACTATACAGTCAAAGGCCATGGTTAAAATATCCAAAAATTAATGACGTCACTGAGCAGACTAAAAAGTCACGAAGAAATTTTCAACATATTTCATAGAATAGATATTAAGACAAAATCATCATAAAGTTTAAAATAAAAATATTCTGATGGAAAATACACAAATCCAAACGGTATTACTACAACAATTGGAACGATTTTGAGAAACCTGTTATATTAAAATCATCAACATTTTAATTTTTAAGGGCCAGTTGCACCGTCTACGGTTAAACTTCGATTAAGCTTAATCAGCTGATAACAGATATTTAACCGGGCAAATTCGGCCGATTAAACTCCGGTTAACTTTAATCAGAGACGGTGCAACTGGCCCTAAGAATGTTATTTTCAACGATATATACATTATATTATATTTAATATTAACGTTCCCTGAATTTATAATTTAAATGTAATTCAGATGCAAATGGTTTATCAAAATTATCACAAAAATAGTTTCCATAAATACTTCATACCAGAAAAACTATTAATTTTCATATCTAACAAAATGATCTTATTGAATAATATTTGAAGCAGTACGAAAAATTATTTCGAATGCAAATCACAATTTTTTAAAGTCGATTACCTTGAAATTAATAGGAAGATAAAAATGGGCGATTTCGTGATTTTTCAAATGTTCCTTGACAATCTAGAGCATCCAGACAGGTCTTTCATGACAAAAACATGAATTGCATAAATTAAACTTATTCATTACAAAATATAATGAGATTTTTGAACTGAAAAAAAATGAAAAAGGTATTTCTACTATCATTTATCGTTATAAATTATTTATTTATGTATAAAGTCGGTATTCTTCTTAATATTTTATTTTCTTGAAATAAATGCATTAATCCATTTTAGAGAATTGAATAAACATTATTTAAATAATAATTAATTATGAATAATAATAATTCTTAATTTCATCGATTTAATTACCTATTACATTACTAGCATTTTTTTCGACGGTGGATTAAAATAGTAAAATAGTGAAATAATCAGAATTTATATTATATTAGTAAATTTGTGAATACATAACACACACTTAAATATACGTAATACAATAATAAACGCATGTTTAGAATATCTTATATAGTTATATGTATATTAATAAAAACAATTTTAATAAGTATTTATTTATTTATTTATTTTAATAAGTCGAAATTGCATCACGTTGTGAGCTTGAAGTACGATAAGACCTATTTATAGAGAAAAATATAATTTCATAACTATTTTTAATGCATATAATAATATATAATATTGTCAATAAACTTTTCTAATATAAATAAAACTCAAACACTTAGGTCATTTGTCGTTATAATAATAATAATAATAATAATAATAACACATGAAAAATTATTTTTTATGTTTTATTATATTAAATAGGAATCACAGGCCAAAAAAGGTATTCTAAGTTGTTATTGTTTAATTTATATAAATAACATGGTTTTTATCACCTTTTATGACATTATTTTTAAACAAATTAGTAAACTAATATTTATAATGAATACATTTTTCTACACTTATTTAAATAGTACAAATATATGCATAGATACACCTTATTGAATTTGGGAAATCTAAGTACAACACTGTCAGATGACCTGTTTTTCTAGCATCTTATGATTTATGAGACGTACTATAATATTGTTAAAATAATGTAAAAATGTTTAATAGTAAAATTATGGTAACACGGCGCATTGTATAGGCAAATCAGCTACACCACATTATCATTGGCCGTATTATAAGAATCAATTGTTATTGTTATCAGTATTATTATATTATTATTTTCCTCATAACAGTATTATAATACCTAGGCATATCGTATATATACCTCATTCTTTATTTCCAGAAAAAAATAACAACAATGTACGACCCTCTAATTAGCGCGTTGAAATTTTGTCACGGCGATGATTGGTAAGCGTTGGCGGAGTGGTGTAGTCAGAGTGACGTGGAAGCATCCGACGCAGATTTCGCGTATTTCTCAGAGACGGCATGCACGGTGTGGTGCGAAACATACTAATAAAAAAAAAGCTAATAATAATAATATAATGTAATTATTATTACATACTGACGATGATAATAATCTACGGCAATACGCCGTCACCGTCGGTTTTCCGATAGAAAACCACCCGCCAGATAATCGACGAACGGCCACCATAACGTACTCACTACACATCGATCACCGTCGTTCGCCGGGCACGGCTGCTGCGCGATCTCGGGTTTTTTTCCGGGGATTTTATACGCGATACGTGACTGACGTTTTTTATGTGCCCCATTTCTATATATATATATATATAATAATAATGATATAATAATAATATATAGAGTATAGACACTCGGCTCTAAGTATAAATAATAGATATCGTACGAAATGCGTATTGATGAAAAGTGACGGGCGTGTGTATCATGACATATATATATTATATACATATAAATATACACCTATATAATATTGTATTATTTAGACGTTCGTTTTCGTAATAGACAAATATTCATGATATAATATATGCACGTAAACGTCCCCTAGTCCATCCGGAATTCCTACTACATGAGTTGTATATTATTATTATTATTATTATTATTAATATTATTATTACTGTACAACGATAAAATGTAATAAAGAAAAAATATAGACAGAGCCCCATTGCTGTTCAATATGTATCACTCCGCTAACCATTCGGCGGGAGCATCTGATGCGTTTCAATTTTTGCAACTCGCTATAAAGGCGTCATGATATTATCACTATAATATGTATTATATTAATATTATTATGATATATATTTTTTTTTCATAGTTTCATTTTTATTTGAAGATTCACTCGAAACAGCAGTGGCCATTGGGAGTCGTTCACAAATATTCGTTTTCATATAGATAATACCTACATAATACATTCACGTTTATACATTTATTATTATTATATTATTATGTTGTTCCGTAAATATCTTATTCTAGTGTAATTTTTTTTTAACTCTGAAATGTCTAACGTGAGTCTACCCAGGTCTCGTTTGTGGTTCGATTTTTTTTTTTTGTTTATTAGTATTATTTTATCACTTTAAGTAAGCTTAATTTAAGTGTTGTATTTCATAATATTACGTGAGGGTTAAAGTCCTATTAAAGATAAATAATTTTTTATTTCCCTACCTATACATTTACATTAGTTTCCACAAGTTTTGCAATAATTGCACTAAAGTGTGAGTAAATACAGTGTTTTTGATTAAATATTTACCAATGCTAAACAAACTTCCAATACTAATTCCTATTTAAGACCAAATTATCAAAATAGTTTTTAGTAATATTTGTTATTATATTAATATGTTTTTCACAATATGGATTTATTAAATCACATCTTTTTTAAATATTGGTCACTCGTTATACCAGTCAATAAATCATTAGTTGTGTATTGTAATAGTAATAATACTATATTTTCCTATATATTTTAAGTATCTTACGGTTTTGAGTTTAAACAGTCAAAGTATGGAGTAGAACAATTTTTAATTTTCCACTTATGTTATTTTTATTGTTATGGGTATTGTTATAGGTAAGTAGGTACTTTGAACCAATTAAAAACTTTTTATTTTTTATCAAACACAAAAGAATACCGAAATGATGAGTTTGAACTGTTAAAAGAATCATGCTATGTAGGTATTTGATTATAATACTGGTGTGCATAAGTGTTGTATATTTTTTTACAAAAAAAAATAAGTACTGAATTAATTTATCTATGCTATTTCAATAACTTTTCATATTTCTCCAATTCCAATAAGCTTTAAAGTCTTTCACTCTATTCCTTTGAACAACCTTTTTAAGTGCAATAACTAGCACAAAATAAAAATGTACATGAATGCAAGAAATACAAGAACACAATTTAGGTCCCTGGAAATGGTCCCAGGAAAACCATCCCGAAATACCATCATGGACCACAGAATAAATCGCGAGGGTCTGCACGGTGCAATATTGTGATTACAATAATTATTATTGTTATAATTTCACCTACCTAGGTACTATTAACATTTATATGTACTTTGTGTTCCGAAATAGTTAGGTAACTTTTTTCTTTTTTACTTATCAATCGTTATACGTGGAAAACTTTAAAATATTAGAGCGCCGTACTGTGCATCACGCACTCCCATTATAAGCAATACGTATTTATATAATATAATTTATATCAAATATAATATTATCTAAACGTATACATTTTATCTATAATTTGAATTTGTTAATATTTTTCTTCACTATTAATCGTTAATATTTTACGTCCTAGCAAGTTCACACGCACATGTTTCATCAAAAGTTAAGACTATAATATTATTATAATGGCGTTGCACGCCGATAATAATATTTTTGAACAATATTATAATCAGTCATGTGGGTTCTAAGCGAAAAACTCTTTTTAAGGTTTCACAATTGTGTAATTTCTCAGAAAAGCAATAGTAACGACAATAACGACTAAGGAGGAAATCATTTAAAAATAGGTGATTATACTTTTCCATTCGGTCTGTGCTACACGTGCCGATAAATATAAAACGAAAAACCTACGTGATGTCTGGTTTTTTCGCTGTATAGATGTTTAGAAAAGAATGTGAACACAATGAGTTAGGTTTTATGGTATGAAAAATTTGAAAAAAAACGAAATTTCCACATTATTGTCTCATTATATACCGTGTATAGCTGGAATAAATCATAATTACGACCAATTAATAAACATTAATAGTACCTATACAGTATTAAGTATAAATTAATATTATGCATATACTATGTGTGTATGTAATATTCTAATATGTATGTATATTGTATGTACTACATATGTGTGTATAGTAACAATGGAATATTTCGTATAATGTTAAATGTATATCGTAATAAAAGAACGAGGTTAGGGATCAGGAGAAAAATTAATCGACGAGATTTTTGTTTTCGCATGGCCAAAATAATACAGTCGCCAAAGAAAAGAAACGCGTATTCCAAAAAATTCGTTTAGACACCTCAACGGTATTATATTTTCATATAATATATATTATATTTCTAGTCTATTATCCGCCTTTACGACGCAGTCAAATGCCAGTGGCGGAATAATAAACAACATTTTTATTTACCGGAAACATAAACATTTTATTATTATAATTATATTCTCTCGCCGTACAAAATGTAACATGCATGTATAGTTCCATATTATATTAATTTATATTCGTTATAACATTTCTCGATTATTTACATTTAATTAACGAACGGTATATTATTTAATTGAAAAACAAATCAAAATAAAACAACAATAATTTTTACGGTAGGTATGTCGGAAAAAAACATTACAAATAATTGTCAACCCTATTTAATTGTTCATATATAAATTCTTCGTACGCTGAACATTGACTATAGGTACTACATAATATTATCGACACGAAATAAAACTAACCTAACCAAGATATAAAATGAATCGTTTTATTTCAGTTTTGGTTTTAATAAAATGTCAAGGGTTTTAGAATCTATTAAATGCGTATGTAACATATATTCAAACATTCCTTTCTGGTCTAACCTTTATTCGGTAGACCAATACACTGTAATTATTCAGAAAAAATGTCTTATGCGTTTAATACGATTAAAGATCTCTGTTAACTTGGGTAAACGTAGTAATTTCCAATTAGACATTATACGGCGAGCATCAATTATCTAGAGAGACGTCTGTGCCAAAACTATGCCAATCAGACAATTTGACAGGTCTCCCTTAAGTTCTCCCGCATATGAAGACGTTCCATCGTGGCCTCGTAATCTTCGGAGATATGGTTCGGCTTCACGTTTCACGCGGGCCATTATTATTAATCCTTCAAACTTTACAATATGTGACCCACCATAACCCACATGGTGAAAACGATAATAATTTTATCGTTTAGCCATCAGTACCTAAGCGCGTATGTTCATCCGTCTTGTAATATTATGTAATGGCTAATAGAACGACAATAAAAAAAAATTTAATAATGGATTTTTTCTCAATGACGATTTCCAATTCAGTTTTTTGATATTAATTGTGGATTGTTTACGACCATTCTATCTATACGCATAGGCCAAACCTAATCGATTCGGAAAACCACTGGGCGAATAAAGACTGGACACAATAAGAAGAAAAATATCGATTCGGAAATATTAACCTGAAACGACCGAAACCGGTTCAAGATGATAAAACATTGCTCTTGGTAAATATATTATTTAAGTGACGCCTGCTGCGTGGTCTCAACAATTCGCCTAAAAAGCCACAAAATTTTTCTTCGTACCATCTTTCATATTTTGTATTTTTCCGGAAAAATACGCGTCAACGTGTATTATACCAGTGGGTTTATACCACCCCTATCACATCACAACATTTTGGCGCTCTTAGACAAACATCTACTTTGCGCCTTTAATATTAGACTCGTATATTATGTAGGTACCTATACGTTAATCTATGCGCGGGTTCGGTGCCAACTCAATGTCAAAACTATATGTACCGGAATAATAATAATCTCTCGGGGCACCACCACCCTCCTTACATCCCTCAGTCATATCGCCGCCAACGTGAGGGGAGGTGGTAGTGAATATTTTCGTGTGCGAAAGACGCGTGTACACGGGGAGGTACGCGCTGTCCACAAGTCCGTATTAATTATTATAATATACGGGACGAGTGTTGGTTCGGCTTTGCATTCAGATGGTCGGCGGAGGGTACTGTATATACCTAGGCACGTATATTATATTATGTAAATATAACTTCGATCGCGGCTGCTGCAGTCCACCCGAAGTTGCTGTCGTGTTTCAATTTCGATTCGAACACTGATAATTTATAACAAATAAAAATAAAATATATATATTTGTATACAACCAATTGTCGCAATGTTGTTATTTATTGGCATAATAGGTAGGTAGGTATAACCTATCACATCGTTCGATCGGGACTATCGACATTCCGAACTTTGTTGCATCGTTACCCTGTCACCGAATACCCCGCGAATGGATGAAAAACATAAATATTATGAGGTCTATATAATATATTTTTATTGCCCATAGCAATATCGTAAAACAGTGAATTGCATTTATATGGGTTAACCCGCTTATACCGGAAATATGGCTGCATGACACGACGGCCCGATGAAATGCTTATTCCTACAATAATACTTCTGATGTTTACTGTTTGGCATTAAATATAAAATAAAATTTCGTTTCTGCAATGTTACACAACGAGAGAAAAACTTTGAAATCACTTATAGCACCTATTTCTTCTGTGTGGTATTCAAAATAATTTATTTGAGCATATACTTCTCCGAAAATTTAGATAAGTATATTACAATCGGAGTGTAAAATATTATGACGTGATACCTATGGTGATTATGGGTTCCAGAAATTCCTAAGTGGGTTGGGTTATATGTGTATAATATATTTAATTTAAAAACATGTTTTTGTTCCCCACATAATCTTAACTAGACCCGTGTAATTACGACTACAATAATATAGGTATATAATCCTAAAATGTCTGCGTTTCTTCTAGCCGACTGTATGGAATATGGTAGTCAGAAAAAAAACCACGGAAAATAATCCGCAAGAAAAATAAGCCACGGAAAAAAAAGTCAAATAAATACATAAAAAAATAAAATAAAATTATAAAATTATAATTTTTAATTTTGAACATAGTTGGTCATAAATTTAAAGTTTATGAAAAAATTCCAATTTATTTATTTAAAAATGTCAGTTATTGTCAATAATTATATTATTAATTTTATAATAATAGCAATAACTAGTATTCTACAGTAAAGATTTTTTTTGTGTGTGTCTGTCATCGGCTTTTTTGTGGTAGTAAAAGATTTACACCTAGGTATGTAGAATGTATATACTTTGTATAGGGTGATTCTTTTCTAAATGTACATGTTGCAGTATGAACTATCCTTATATATATAAAAGAACAGGCCTTTGTCATGTTTTAATTTTGTGACTACATTAATTAATATTTTTCCAATTTTTTTTCACAGAGTTGTTCCAAATACCTTCCTGAGTGTCACCAAGTCAGCCGATTTTTCATTTTTTTTTGTCGGAGGGGAGGGAGAAGGGAATCTATATATTATATACCTAATATCCAAATACCACTGACTCACTGATCACTGTATCTAAAAAACTACTCAACGGACGAACTTGAAATTTGAATAGAAGTTCTTCTTTCACGTGCAATAAAAAAGAATTTTCCGAAATTCGAATTTTAAAGAGGTGCTCAAACAGGGACATTAATGTTCACATTGGAAATCGTATTTTTTTCCCATTTGTTACAGTCAACAGTAGAAATTAGTGATTATTTATTATCGGTTGCCATTTGTTATTTGGGAAGATCAGGTACAAGCTTGCATCAAATCAAATTATTGAACATTTCCTACCAAGTTGATTGGTGAAATAGTTGCCATTTGTCCGCGATCCGCGGTTACTAGGGTGGGTGAGTTGCACGTACTGTAGGCTGCAGCAAGTTACACTCATAATATATTATATTATTAACATTTATATTACTCAAACCATTGTTTTTTAATCACGTTTGTACCACCGTAATATGCCGCACTGCAGGACAATAATTTTTAGATGACCCCAGTTTTACATCTGTATATTTTCGTATACGGAATATTTTTCTTTTATTTCAACACAACAGCCAGTCAATTATTGTGCAGTATTTATAATATTATAGATAAATCATATACAACGATAGATACCTACCCATTACGTTACATTTTTACCACGTGATTTTTTGATTTTTAGATTTACCGAAGTTTAAACGATAAAAGTAAAACCCAATATAATTATTTCAAAGTGTGTTCTCCGTCAATCTTCACCCTGCTGTCTCTTGTCTAAACTAAAATTTAAATAAAACTCAAAAATCGCTACTTATGATTAAAAATTAAAAAAAGTTTTGACTTTTGTAGAAATATCCGACATAATATTGTTTTATGTACCTATAACACAGTCTAAATGTAAAGGCTAATGGCCACAGAAAAAAAATTGTCGAAAACACAAAAAGTATCTAGGATAATGGTAGTGTTCTGCGTTAAAAATAACGTGTTTAAAATAATCACCCCGCATTCGGTAAACTTCTATTAGTTATTATATATTATCGTCGTTATATAACATAAACGCTGCGCGTAAAACCAGATATTTCCGAAAAATGTTTTTGTTTTTATCGCCGGTGATAAAATATCTTCTTTGACTTGGCCGCTTCTCCCCACACATACGCACAACCGTTCGTATAGTCACCGACCGTAACTCATCGCATTCTCTAAGTTTGTCTTATTGGTTTTTATATAAGTACCTACCTAATAAAACCGATACATTCAAATAATATGTCTACACAATAATGTCTGTCAGTCCAGTGGCCATAGATTTTAATAACTTTACCTGCCCGCAGTTATGCTCATACGTTGGAAATGTATAATAAATTATGTAGGTGTTCAACGTATAATAATATATTATGTACCTACATACGCGTATTACGCAGTTTATGTAATATATATATATACACCGTGAAAATCTATACCTATTATGATTTATGATTATGATAATATACTCTCTGTACTCGGACATGATAGTTTTCATCACGTTTATATAATATTATTTCCACAACGTATTTTTGTTTTATTTTATCACCCACCAGCGCGTTATTATATGTAACCTAACGTAGGTACTATATATATGTTTATCATACAAATCATTCGGTCAAGGGGCCTTAGTCGACTAGGTGAGATGGGTAAGCTTTCGAAAAATTTTTTTCATACAAATATCATTATACGAAAACGTAAACATGGGCGTCGGTCGTTGCAACATAATATTATTATGTCGTCAAGTGTCCAACGACGTAATGACCGCCACGTACAAAACGGTGCACATCCCTATCGTATGATACGGAACACGTTTTGCAGGTACATCAACGACATAACTTCAGTTAGACTTCTATAATAAAGATCTAGATGTCCAAACGGTCGATGGCCGTATTCTAAAACTGCAATCTCTGATGATAAGCTACAACCTCCAAAGTCATCATACAGTTGTTATTGAATTACGTTCGGAACTTTGGATGTTATTACAATCACTATTTCGCAAGAATATAATTTGTAATACGACACCAATAACATTAATTGTTATATTTATTCGTGTATAAAACGGGTTTGCACCCAAATTTATGTGATACAAATGACAATGATATGATGTATAATATGTTAATAATATTATAACATTAAGTGTGAGCTTAATAATTAACTGACAACTGGGTGGGTTTAGAGAGAGGGGACCTCATTTAATAATTTAATTATTCAATTAATTGATTTGATATATAATTAGTTGAGCACAGAGGAATGTGAAAAGGAGTTTTATGGCGAGTAAGCCATGAAGGGACTTTAAAATTAACAAATAAAAGAAGAGAAGTAAAATCTATAGTCGAAAATATAAAATTTATTAGGAAGGAATTTATGAAAGTAAGTATACGATCAGCTAAAGATGATAATTTAAGTTAAGTTATTATAGGGTGGTAGTCATGAGGAGGGCAGGAAATTTTTAAAGTGTAATTTCCTATTAACGCGTTTAAGTTTACGAATATATAAGCACAATGAGGATTCAAAGCCACAGAGTTGCATTCAAAAATCAGTCCGACGAAAGAGCTCAAAACAGAGATTTAAACGAATTGGCAAGCTTAAATTTACTAAAAACTATTTTAATGAACCCTAGTAGCTTATAAGCCAAGCATGTAATGTTGTTAATGTGTGGCCGCAGAGATAGGGAAAGAACGAATATGAAGCCTAAGCTACGTTTACAGTAAACTAATAGGAGTTCAGTTTCATTAATTACGTAGATGACAACTATTGGAGACCGACCTCTGGTGAAGGACATAGAACGTCATTTATCAATATTGAGTGCCAAACCAAGTATTTCAGCCCAGCCGACAAGTAAATTAAGTTTGCTTTTAAGAAGTACACGGTGTTCTAATAAGTTAAGACTCATAAACAATAATTGTATGTCATCTGCTAAATATAGTATGCGGCAGTGTTGGCGCTCAGACTTACAGTAACAAAGGGAAATAGGAAAAAAAAATTGCAAAATTGCATAGGCAATAGATGATTTTCTTGAGGTGCACCACAAGTAGCTATAAAGGGATCCGAAACGTCTCACCAAAAAGTTTTATTCACTGAGGCCTGAGTATTAAAAAAGATTCAAATGGTATTGGACGAGGGTCTTCAAATACAGAAGATTTCATACAGTATACAGATAAGGAAACTGTGATTTACTACAGAATCGAATGACTTGGAAAAATCAATAATAATTTTATTTTTATTTACAGTACGGTCGTACGGAACGACACCTTTATATAAATATAAACAAATATTATAAGATGCTTTATGAAACGAGGCTCAATTTTAGAGGGAGAAAGGAGGTTCAGTATTGGCAATGCGCATAAGACAGATGGTTGGAGAGTTAAGATGGTAGTTTGAGGATTGGAATATGGAAAGTAACAGATGATCGTGTACGGCGGGAGAGGACATTGAACCAAATACGATATAGTGATTCGGAGTTGTCAAATTTAGAGGAAAGTAGATTCGATAGAAAATATATATTAGTTGAATTACGAAGATCAGCGAGACTTTCTTAGGGAAAAAGCGTTGGATTGGTATGTAATCGTGAGGTGAACAGGATATACTTAATTTATGAACAGCGTGACGGAAGAATTTTCTTTGACTCTATCGATCATTTTACAAGCAAAAGCGGTGGATGGGTCCCAGAGGATGATTCCATACTCAAGGATGGAACGAACTAAGGAATAGAAAAGGGTTTTAACAAAGTGAGTCTGTAGAGACACGATTTATGAAACCTAGCAGCTTAAGAGCCTTACAACAGATTATCTGAATATGAATTTTAGGGCACAGGTTCCGTGTAAAAGTAAATCCTAAATCCTATACTAAATTATTAGAAATCATAAAGGGGGTAATATTGACGGAGTAAGTATATTTGATTACATCATTAATACGTCAAAAGGTTATTTCTGAGAATTTAGGAATATTAAGAGCAAGTCCCAAAGATTCACTCCATGTCACTAATCGCTGAAAGTCGTTTTAAAGAGGATACCGATTCTTTTTTTAAACATAATTAAAAATTAGAATTAAGAATAAAATAATGCATATTTTATCAAGAAATCTATCGATATGAATTTTACTATAAAACATAGATAAAAATCATAAATGAATAATATTTTTTATTTATATTATATTATTATAGACAATAATTTATAGTAATTTTTTATTTAGGCATTTAGACTTTTTTTTGAGAAACACCGACATTCTCGAAAAACCGAGACCCGGGACCGGTCCATCTCTAATAATAACATTATGATAATATGATATGTGTGGCACTCACAGTTGTAGTAGATGAAAACAACGCACGTAACGCAAAACATCGTGGCCAACAGGGCGCTGATGGTGGCCAACGTCGTGGTCCGGCACCAGAACGACCGGCGGTGATGGCGCTGGCCACCGACGCCACCGTTGCTGGTACCGGTACCACCGCCACGCGCAGAGTCGTACGGCTGCTGCTGGTGCGGGTGTTCGCCGTTGTACCGTCCGTTGATCGTTTCCGCAATGACGGCACCGCCGCCGCCGACGCACAGGCCGCCGCCGGCACCACCACCGCCGCCACCGCCACCGCTACCGTTGGCCTGGCTCCGAACGCACGAGCCGTCCGGTTTCGAGAGCACCACCACCTGGTGATACAGATCGGTGTCGTCGCCGTGCGCGTAAACGTCACCGCCGCAACTGCCGTTACCGTACACGCCGTACGCGGCCATCGCCTAACGCCGCTGCTTGTTCTGCGCCACCGATCACGCCTGTAACGAAAAATGTATTCAGCGTTATAATATAATATAATTTAATATATAGTATGTTATGATAATTTAACACCTGAGATAAAATACAAGACATCTTCAATTAATTACAATTTTCAGGAGGCACTTAAAAATGTTTTAAGAATATTAAATAATAGATTTAAAAATTAACAAAAAATATATTTAGATCCGATTTCAATTTGTATAAGTAGTGACCAGTGAAAAATTGTCAAAATTAAAATTGTATATACTATATGATCTCAACATCAAAAAATCAAACTTGGTGATGTCTAATTGTTGCACTAAAATTAAAACCAGACATCTCCATTTATAATATGGTATTCTGTATAATGTATCTAACAACCTGATTTGCCTTGCTGTTGCACCAATGTCTCAAGTTAAAGTAATTAAGAATAATTAATAATTTTTTTTTGAAAACGAGATAAATAAAATCTGATCATCCGAATACAATAGGTATAAATTAACCGAATTATACAATATAATAATATATTCTGTCTATTCAATTTTATATTGTTATTTTTAGCAGTTGTGTGGCGTGTCTTATATTATGTCGAGTATTATGTTTAAATGAACAAAATATTTTATTTACCTAAATGTATAATATAAAAATGCTATTATTACGAACAGAGTTAGATACGGGCAGTTCGATAAAATGTGCTCGTACCATAAAGCCATTATTTAAATGACAATTATTCATATAATTCCAAAAATCTGTAGGTGTTTATTGTAAAACGTAAATCTATTACAGCTTTTTTCAACATATGGAACACGAACCACTATAGTGGTAAGCAGAAGCTCATAGGTAGTATGCTAATAAAAGAAAAATGAAACAGGTCATTATTCACATTTATTCACATTAAATGTTATTTGGTATATTTGATATTTATAATAATATAAATAACTGTACATATTTAATTTTCTTTTTGCGCATTAAATGCTTATATTGTCTTCATTTGAAGTTCCTAAAATTCAGTACATGTAAAACAACGTATACCGTATTTTTGAGAAGCAAAACAAAAAGGTTATTTGGTCAGGTGGTACATGAAAATGTTCTAACTTTATAGGTATTACATGGATATAAAAAGGTTGAGAACCGCTGATATATAATATATAATATAGGTTCTTCCCTATACCATTTATACCTACCAATGTACCTTTAGCCTAAGAACCATTTATCACAAGACGCAGGGAATAACTTGGTTAAATATGCTACACTTCTCAATGCAAATAATTTTGAAAGATATTAAAATGTAGTTGGACATTTAAAAGACGATGCTATCAATGTTGAAAAGCCGTAAAAAATAATAAAAGATTAAATTTTAAAGACCATAATGTGGAAATGTATTAATTTATAAATTTTAGTTAAAAAATAACAATTATCTTTTATATTGTATTAATTGTATTATAATATAATATTATAATAGAGAAATTAAATCTTTTTACTATATACCTAACTTTTGCATTTTTATAGTGCATTTTATTTTGCAATTTTAATGCTATTATACAATTTTTTTTTCAATGCAATTAAATCTGCTACCTATTTAATTATATTATTGTATTATGTGGTATCGTATAGCGTAGGAGTCACCATCAAATGTGGCGGACCATGGACGAATTATATCTGGCTCGTTGCAGACAGGAAATTTATTTTTTAAATTATTATGTTTGGGGTCAATTTAAATATTCGAGGTGTTCATTAGTTTTGGTTTATCCTTTACCGTCTGTGGTTGAATATTTTGCACATTGTGTTTCAATGGCCTCCCAAAACTTCCCAAACTTGTAATGCATGGACCCTACAAAAATATTAATCAGAAATCCCCGGAAAAGCACGAAATGACAACGGCGTTATTGTTGTTGGTACGCGCACCGCCATTGTTGCAGCGAACCTGTATGATTGTAATGACGGCAAGTCGTATCACGATGGCATATACCTATGGACCTGTATAATATGCTAACAATGGTGGTGGAATAAAAAAAACCATCCGAATGCGGTGAAAAAACGGTCACGGAAAGTTATAGGCGAAACGAAATGGCTGACGTGTTTTATTTTATCGCCCCGAACTGTTTTATCTCGTGGCCATTTAATATTGTAATACATCTATAAAATTTAGTAATAATTTCAATCGATTTCAACACATAGGTATACATGATGCGAGTCAATCCGTTGCAAGAGGCTGTTGGTTCGTCGAAACGGAAAAAAAAACATCGTTGGTTACTATTACAACTACACCCCATTTCAACATTTGAAATCGAATAAGAGATAAACTAAGACTTGAGGTTTTTCTACAGTATAGAAGGGATGGTCGTAATTTAACAATAAACCCATTCAAAGTTATCCATTTTGTGATCTTTTGAAAACGGACATAATGCCCTACTGATTATTGCGCTTGTTCGATACAAATAATTATTTTAATTAATGGATAGGTAACTTATTTGGAGGGAATTTGTACACAGAACAGAATACCGGTTGGTTTATTTATCATAGAGCCAATATAAATTACAAATTCAACTTTGTTTATTTTTACATTCGAGTACCGCGGATTATATTAATTTAAATAGTTTTTAAGAACCGACTGCAGTAATAAATTATACTGCGCTACTTTTTTTTACATTTTTTTGTTGGGCCCGTTCGAAAACGACTCAAACACATTCGAAATATTTTCCCGGAAGCTGCAGGTGCATCGACACCTAAATAAAATTTGACATCTTAATGAATTGTATTATAATCCTAATAGAATAAACATAAATCTCTGTACATATAACTTTGAATAATATTACGATGTAAACAAGTAAGATTAATTTATACATAGATATTTACTATTTATAATAACAGTAGTAATAATAATATGTTTAACGAGGCTTTTTAAAATATAAAAACTTCATGTTATTATTTTTCATACCGGTGTTTTGTTCCACAAAATAAAACACAGAAAATTATCTAATTCAAAACGTTTGGCTCGGGGTGAGGATATTATAGAGGTATATGTAAGCTATTAAAACTCTTCGTAAAATCTGGCACTACAATAATATAATATTGAACCATAAAATATTGTCATAAACTCATAACACTCGCAAATACTTTTAATAACATATTAACATGAATACATCATTGGGATAATAGGGAGCTTTTACGAAGCCAACACCGCGTTGTCGTTAAAAACTTTCCGGTGTTTCTGAATTCTGTTCAACGTCAAGATGAAAACTTAACATTAGTCATTAGTAACGGATAATCGATAGGTACTTTATTATAACCTACCTATAGAATATCTACATGGTACTTAATATTATTATAAAGTAGCGACTAAGTGACTATATTATGTCGTAAGCAACTATATCAAATTAGTACCTATAATGTCCTAATTGCATAGACCTTATATTATGCAGCCAACGTTTTTTTTTTTTTTTTAAATTTGATTCTAAAAAAAAAAAATTATTTACTCTTAATTATACGCGTTGCTAATTGTTTAGACGTTAAAAAACACCAGCAGTACCTATATTATAATACCTTGAATTTACGAGATTACAATTTATTTTTTAACGTACTTTCTGTTAGTAGTTAGTACTATACACAGTACCTACTATATTATAGGTATTATAGGTAATAGTGGTTTTGAAATATATACCTCGCACAACTATATAATATTTTCATAAGTTTTTATGCTGTAATATAGGGTCATAAATATTAATAGAAGTTATACTACCGGCCAAACGAAAATTGATAAACTTACCAAAATTATAAATATATTATGAGAGTTATAATCAGTACGGCGATTTAAAGCGATATAAAACTATACGTGACGTGTATAAATGTCACAGGTACTAAAATAATTTATTATATTAGGTACTATTATTATTATTATTGCGATTAATATTAATATTGTACCCACTGTGTCAGAAAACTGGATTAAGAATGATTTCCGTGGAAATGGTTTCAAAGAGAAAATTATGATGACAACAGAAATGAGAATTAATACGTAACACGCGCTCGCGAACCTATGTATCGAGCATAAACACACGTCGGACGTACATATAATATGTAATAAAATGTACACTATAATAATATAATAGTAGGTACATGCGATAATTAATTTTAATTATATCGGTGCTCATTGACTCTATATTATAATATGTACAAGGTGAACCACGAACACACATTGTTTGACAGTTTGGGACTTGTTTATGTTTTTACATAGGTAATTAGCATTCTAGGTATATTGAAAAAAAATCTAATTTTTAGGGATTTTATTCATTTTTTTAACGATGATTGCTGTTGAAGTATTTTTGTTAATTTAAACAGAACATTTTTATGCAATTTTAAACGTATTTGTTTTAGAAAATTTTATTTTACTTTAAATATTGAAAGTTTAGTTTTTATTTTTGAGCATTCTAAGTTTAAATGATAAAAAAGTAGTGGCAAACTGGCAATAAATCTACTCTGTCTAAACTTTAAAAGCTAATTAAAAAATAACTATTTGTTGAGTATTTTAATATTATAAGCGAAAATAATTATGATGACTATTATTAGGTTTTTATAACTTTAACATGAAATCAAAATTAAAAGTTACAGTTTCAAAAAAATATTTAATAAATATTTATTATACAATTCGTATATATTTTATGAACAAATTTACGTAAGTAATACGTAATACATTTTTTCCTAATAATCAAGAGTCGACCAAGGGAACTAGTGCAAGTAGCCTGCAATAGTATAAATAGACCAACCTGTAAATATCGCATAGATGACGTACGATATTATTTTACACTGTAATAATATAAATTATATAATTAGTGGAATGTCGCGGAGGGGAAATAAAATAGAGCAAAAACGCGTTCCGGATATAGTTTTCCGTAGTTTCCCGTTAGACAACGGTCGGGGGAGACACCATGTCACTTCGCAGTGATAGTTTCACGTGCGTGTGTGTTTGTGTATGTGTGTGCGTGTGTGTGTATGTGTGTGTTTTCGGGTCGAAGTAGTAATCCAAGGACGGGAAAAAGAGCAGAAAAAAAATAAACAAAAACAAAAGATCCACACCGTGTTCGCCCCATATCCGCTGCATTCGAAGCGAATGGCTGCCACCCGGTGGCGTTTCCTTGATGGATAACCCTTTTATGTACACACTTTTTCGTTTTCTAATGTAAAGACCAAAATGTGCAAACCGAATTTATTATACCCGCTTTATACGTGTGCGGATCCATTTCATTGCGTCGCGCATGTACTGCGCTATATCTGCTATAAAAGTTACATTAAAAACGAATATATATAATATTATATTTATGTATAGCGACAATAAGGATGTTAACTGCAATACTAGTTGAAACAACGTGTGTATGTGTCCGTGGTACAGAAAAATAAAAATAACATCATTTTTTCTTACCGCTTCAGACTTGTGGATTTTATTATAAATATATTTATGCTATACTAAATATATATGTATATATGTTACACATAATGTGTTTGAATACAACAATGACATATTATATTGTGCGTGCCATATGTGTCTGTATATACAATATACATTATGATAGAATAAACCCAAACTAGTAGTCGTTTTATCATTACAGTTTTATTCAAAATAAATTGAAAAATAAATATTTTAAATTCCGTGGAAAAAAATAATGGCAATTTATTTAACTTATAAATTTAACATTAGATAGACTATTATTGTCGAAAAATACTCGAGTAAAAATTGTTTGTAATGAAACAGTCTATATGGGAGTCATAAGAAGAGTTTGGATGTTGTAAAGCTATGAAAAAATCCCTATAAATCATTAAAAATCTAAAAAAAGTTTTAAAATTGCACTAAAAATCGATTTGATTTCCTATTAAAACCAGAAAAAAATACAATGTTTATTCTGTTGTTAGCAATAGCAATGTACCTAACCTTTAGTTTTTACATACAATTTTTTATCAAGTAAAAAAGGTTAAAATAAAAATAATTGTTTATGAACCAATGAATGATAATATTCCAACTCCATTGACAGCGAATATAAAAATAAATATCAAAATGTCAAGTATTTAGTGTAATATAACTCTTTGCAATTATGTACCTACCAGAAATTTGAATACTGTAAATTATTATAATCGTACATTCTTAAAAAATCAATTAAGAATATTGAATATTAGTATTGAGTATTATGTAATGAACTATGCATATTTTATTTATTAAAAACATATATCTACCTAGTTTAATTTATGTGCTAATTGAAGATGTACAATATGTTTTAATAAAAATAACAAAGCTTAAAAACCTCAAGCCCGCAGAAGGATAATATTGATATTATTTATACATTTTAAACTTATAGTAAAACTGAATACGGTGTTTGTGTGACTAGCATCCATAATGTAGGACGGTACTTTTATAACATACTAGCCGACCTGTCACAGCTTCGCACGTGATTGGTTGTTTATTTTGCCTCCGGACTATGAGATGTATAATTTTTTGTTCAAATTGTATCGTTTAATGTGATCGGCAAGTAAATATAAAAACTGTTAATGAAAACGTATTGAAATGTTTCTAGCGCTATTAATCATAAATATATTTTTATTAAAAATAGGTGAATCCGTACACTTTGTTGCTCGTTAAATGTACCAACTCCATATGACTCAAACCTTGTTCAATTTGTTATTTAATATTCGGTGTATGGTGTTCAAAATTTATCTTAACTTTTCCGTTTCCAAGAATAAAAATTCTAATTCATAGCAGTATATTATCAGGTAGGCAAATTACCTGCAGTAGATCGCGTACCCCGTGGTGTTTGTACGTAGGTGTATGATTTAACTCTTAAGTATCAAAGTTATACCAAGTTTGTCGTTTTTACTTAATTCCAACTACGGTGGATTAATATAATCAACTAATACAAAATCCTAACCTAACATAACCGTACTAAAATCCGATGAATAAAAAAAAACCAAATTTCCCCCTTTTTAAATTAATCTATCTTCTTCCCAGAGGTCTAATCTACACGCAAAAATACATTTATATATTATATTGACGAAAAATAATAATTCAAATCAACAAACATGCCATATTAACCAATAGAAACCAATATATAATACACTATTATTATTTTAATCTGCATCAATAAACTTTATTTTTTATTATTTAGTTTATTTTTTTCTGGACAGATGGCGCCACTGTTGTATTTTTGACATCCGTATTTCCTACTTTTCTGGTGAATTTTCCTAAACAAAAGTGGTACTATAACCTCAAGCAGACTGTCAAGTATAACAGTGAAAATTTTCAGCCAAATCGGTTCAGTAGTTTTTTCGGTTAGCGCGGTCCAAGAAAACCCTTACAATTTTATGTAGTAGTATAGATACAGCTATACAAATGATAAGTACAATGAATGATAATATGTTTTTCCAGCGATTCTAATATTTAGTGACTTCTATCTATTTTGAAATAATTATACATTCTGCGAATATTAATAGTTAATTTTTAACAGGAAGTTACACATTCAAATCAGACATTTTTATAAAATCTAGCGATTAAAATAATATATTTTTTTTAATTGGTACATAACAGATCATATTATTATATAAATATAATATAATCAATAATGGTTGTTGCCCAATAATGAAATAAAAATAAAAATACAACAATTATTAAAAACGTTATAATTTTTAAACAATTTAACAAAAACGAAACAAAATATTTCAAATACCTACCTTAAATATGAAATAGGTACCACTATATAATAATATGTAAACAGTATATATATATATATACTATGTATATTAAATTAATTATATATTTATTGTTCATCCAATTGTAAGCAATAAGTATAAACTGAGTTCGCACACATCATTGAATTTTTACACTCGAATTACGTGCATATTATGATATCCTCTAAAACTCTAAAGTACATAGAATTCCATAAAGTGGATGTATTCTATGTAAAGACCTAGTATATTTTTAATTGTATTATTAATTTTTATAGAACTATTTCAAGCCGCAAGTATATTTCAACTAATCTATAAATCAAAATACCTGTGTGTAGTATTAATAATATGATACACTTTTATTTGTAATTCTTTTCATCCAACATAATAATATAGTACATAACATATTATATTTTTTTAATACTATCAATGAGTTACTCATTAACTGTAAATTATTTTAAATAATTTACATTGGTTTCAAATATAATACTTTGATAACGTACACATTATTCGTCAAAAGTTAAATTTACTATAAAAACACTTGCACATAATTTCCTGATGAGTTTGAAGCATTTGCGTAATGATAAATGATAAATGAACAGACAAAATCAATTATATTCTACATTATTAAAATAATAATAACCTATACCTGGTAATGCATTTTATGCAAAACACTCACTATTTAAAAACTATTAACATTTTTGAAAATATTTTTTTTTTCATTACTTTTAATGGGACGTTACAAGACAACATATTTTTTTTAAAACAATTATATTTTTCATTATAACATTTTATAAGATTTTACTTTATCGAATGACAACATCCATTTGTAATTTCATAACCCGAAGCAGAACATTACTCTAATATAGTATTTCAATATATTCTGAATTTTAGACGATTAGTCAATTAGTTATAACTTATAAGTATATTTAAAGTTTAAATGAGAAGATCTATGGACCAACATTTTGCCGGGCACTCAGATCCGCTCATCTAAACTTTGAATAACAAAAGTTACAACTCATAAACTACTCCTCCATAGTTCAATTTTTATATTTTCTTTGAAAAACATTCTACTTTGGAATAAGGAATTAAAAATATAATATGTTTTATTACCAAAGATATAAAAATTATAATGATAAAATTTTAAAAATATAATTTGTTCGTAAATATTGTTTTGTAACGTCTATAGTTTTTCTTAAAAGTAGTAGGTATATTAAGAAAAAAAATCACGTGATATCAATATTACCTATATAAGTTAATTAAAGTGATTGATTGATTTTACTATCCAGAAATTAAACCCTATAGGTATGAAAACCAAAATTTCAAATGACATTATTGCGCTTATCTGTAAATTAAAAAAGGTGGGTAAGTGGATGTCGCTCTGCTGTACAGTAGGTTAGAAGTGGGTCACTGTATAATGGACAGTATTAAATTTGAATTCAATGATATAATATCACTGTATAAGAAAAACGATTCTGAGCGGAGACGGTATATCAGTCAATGTATTAGACATATATATACTTATCTATGGTATTAAAAAAAAATTGACCTATATAGGTACCTATAATAAATTCCAAATTATCATATCATAATATCTATTAGGTACTTATAAGTTATAACGCGTTATACATCAACAAAAAACCGTGGTAAAATCATAGATATATAATAGTATACTTTAGAAGTTTCAAGTACCCACGAATAATATTATACAATCACAACAAAATAACTAAAAGAGTTATCCTAGGTTTTTAATATGTAATTTCGTCCAAATTTGTACTTAAAATGACTATAAAAATAAACTGTTTAAATGTATATTTTAGATTTTTTGGTAACAGAATTAATTACTTACGTGGAATCTTGTTTTAAATTTTTAATTCTTAGATACAAAAATTGAACATTTTATAAATTTTTAAGTACAAAATAATTTTTCAAATTAAAATTTGATAAATTTTGTCAAAATTTGATCTTTAAATGCTTATAAAAAAAAATTGTGCATATGTATTTTTAATATTTTTCAACTGATATTGTAACAATATATCAGGAGCTTTGTATTAAATTTATACACTTTTTGGCCCAACAGATAAAACTTTATTGATATTTATAGAAAAAAAAAAACTAAAAAA